>NC_045560.1:49177137-49199637 GCF_009819795.1 Aythya fuligula | reverse complement strand
GAGCTGACAGAAAATTTATGGGCCAGGATTAAAAGGAGGGCAGGGGCAGGTGACATTACAGTGGGAGTCTGCTCCTGGTCACTTGATCAGGAAGACCAAGCAGATGAAGCTCTCTATAGAAAGGTAGAAATAGCCCCTTGGTCACAAGCCCCTGTCCTCATGGGGGACTTCAACCACCCTAGTATCTATTGGAAGGACAGCACAGCAGGGCATAGGCAATTCAGGAAGTTCCTGAAATGCATGGATGACAACTTCCTTCTCCAATAAGGAACCAATAAGGAGAGGTACTATGCTGGACCTTACTCTCACCAGCAAGGAGGGTCTGGTGGAAAATGTAAAGCTCAAGGGCAGCCTTGGCTGCAGTGACCACAACATAGTCCAGTTTAGGATCCTGAGGGCAGCAAGGAGGGAGCACAGCAAGCTCACTACCCTCGACTTCAGGAGAGTAGACTTTGGCCTCCACAGGGATCTGCGTGGCAGAGTACCACAGGACAAAGCCCTGGAGGGAAGAGGGGCCCAAGAAAGCTGGTTAATATTCAAGGCTCATCTCTTCCAAGCTCAGGAGATATGCATTCCAATGAAGAAAGTCAGGTAAAAACACCATGAGGCTTGCGTGGGTGAACAAGGAGCTCCTGGCCAAATTCAGGCGGAAAAAGGAGACCTAAAGAGGGTAGAAGCAAGGGAAGGTAGCCTGGGGGGGAATACGGAGAAATTGTCTGAGCAATTGTCCAGGGATCATGTTGGGAAAGCTAAATCCCTATTAGAATTAAATTTGGTCAGGGACACATCAAGGGCAACAAGAAAGGCTTCTACAGGTACATTGGTGATAAAAGGAAGATTATGGAAACTGCGGGCCCTCTCCAGAAGGAAATGGTAGACCTGGTTACCTAGGATATTCAGAAGGCTGAGGTATTCAATGACTTTTTTGCCTCAGTCTTCACGAGCAAGAGCTCTAGCCACATAGCCCAAGTCCCAGAAGGTAAGGCAGGGACTGAGAGAATGAAGAACTGCTCTCTGTAGGACAAGATCAGGTTCAATACCATCTAAGGAACCTAAAGGGTCACAAGGCCATAGGACCTCATGAGATGCGTCCATGGGTCCTGAGGGAACTGGAAGATGTCCACTGTCCACTCATATTTGATAAATTGTGGCAGTCTGCTGAAATTCCCACTGGCTGGAAGAGGGGAAACATAACTCCCATTTTTATAAAGGAAGACCCAGGGAACTATTGGCCAGTCAGTCTCACCTCTGTGCCTGGCAGGATCATGGAGCAGATCCTCCTGGAAACTATGCTAAGGCACATGGTAAATAAGAAGGTGGTTGGTGACAGCCAATATGGATTCAGTAAGGGCAAATTGCACCTGAGAAATCTGGTGGCCTTCTACAACAGAGTGGATAGGGGAAGAGCAACTGACATCATCTCCCTGGACTTGTACAAAACATTTGACACTGTCCAAAATAATATCCTTGTCTCTAAATTGGAGAGACATGAATTTGACAGATGGACCACTCATTGGGTAAGGAATTTGCTGGATGGTTGCACTCAAAGAGTTGCAGTCAATGGCTTAATGTCCAAGCGGAGATCAGTGACGAGTGGTGTTCCCCAGGGTTTAGCATTGGGACCAGTGCTGTTTGACGACTTTGTCAGTGACATGAACACTAGGATTGAGTGCACCCTCAGCAAGGTTTTTGATGACACTAGGATGAGTGGTGTGGTTGACACACTGGAGAGAAGAGATGCCATCCAGAGGAATCTGGAAAGGACTGAGAGGTGGGCTTGTGTGAACTTCATGAAGTTCAACAAGGCCAAGTACCAGGTCTTGCACCTGGGTCAGGGCAGTCCCAACCACAAATACAGACTGGGTGGAGAATGGATTGAGAGAAAATCTGAGGAGAAGGACCTGGGGGTGCACCTGCAGTCCAGAAAAGTGCACCTGCAGTCCAGAAAGCCAACTGCATCCTGGGCTGCATCAAAAGAAGTGTGGCCAGAAAGTTGAGAGAGATGATTCTCCCCTTCTGCTCCATTCTCATGACAATCCTCCTAGAGCTCTGCATTCAGCTCTGGGGCCCCCAGCACAAGATGCACATGGATGTATTAGAATGAGTCCAGAGGAGGGCCACAAAGATAATGAAAGGGCTGGAGCATCTCTCCTATGAAGACAAGCTAAGGTACTTGGGATTGTTCAGCTTGGAGAAGTGAAGGTTCCAAGGTGACCTTATAGAGGCTTTCCAGTACCTAAAGGATGCTTACAAGAAAGCAGAAGAGGGATTCTTTGTCAAGGAGTGGAGTGATAGGACAAGGGGTAAAGGTTTTAAACTAAAAGAAAGAAAATTTAGATCAGTTATGAAGAAGTTCTTTATTATGAAGGTGTTTATTATGAGGCACTAGAACAAGTTACCCAGAGAGGTTGTGTATGTCCCAATCCTGGAAGTGTTTAAGGCCAGGTTGGTGGGGCTTTCAGCAACCTGGTTGAGTGGGAGGAGTCCCTGCCTGTGGGGGAGATGGGGGGAGGGGGAGGGCTGAATTTAGGTGGTCTTTAAGATTCCTTCCAACATAAATCATTCTGTGATTCTATGATGTCTGTGAGGCCATCACAGTGCTGAGACTGCACTTTGAAATGGATTAGTCAGTGATAACTTTCTCCAGTTTTCAAGAGATTTCAAGATCACAGCTTTCAGTGTTTCAGATTTCAGTGACTACTGTTTCTCAGCAAAACTTTAGGCCAACAAAATCTTGAGAATGCCACTGAAAAGTTAGCGCTGGTTACCTTCTTGCCTTCTTGTAAAAATACCGTCTTTTACTTTTTCTTTTTTTTTAAAGATATTTTGTGAAGGCCATGTGCTCTGTCATGATACTGTAATATGCTTTTGACAGAGCAGTGGGGACATTTGTAAGTGCTAGAGTCAAAACAAATGACTCCTAGTCCATTTTACCCTCAATGAAAAAGCAAAATGAACTGTTATGTGCTTTTTCATTTGCCATTATTCTTTTTCATTTGCCACTTGCAGCCTTAACCAAAATGGTGTAGTTTAGAATAAACTTGAGATCCAGTGAATAGGATGCTTTTTTTTTACATCAAGTGCCTCAAGAAGATGTAAGGTTAAAGCCTAAATTTTTGATAGACTGACTTCCAGAGAATAATGTAGGTTTCTGGTATTAGGTAGAAACAGAAGATTGTCTAGGATATTATAAACCAGCCTCATTTCTTCATGTGGGCTATTCTCACCTCTGTTGGCAAGTCAGTCCTGAATATTCATGTCAACTTGCTCCTTAAAAAGTGTCTTTAATAATAGTATGTTCAAGATTGCATTGTGTGTAAATATGAATGTAAATGTTGTTTTGTATACAGGAGCTAACTCTAAAGGAGTCTTTGAAGCCAGTGCCATGCTCAGACTGTGACTGCCAATGTTAGAAGGAGAGTGAAGGGTCCTCAGTTTTGCAGACTGATTGAAAAGCTCCCTTAATCACTTTTGGACAATAGCATTGGTGCTTTACTGACATAGTCTTAGCAATTTATTTCCAAGTTCTGGGCTGGCAATGAGATGACATACTTAAAAATGCAACTTGATAATTGCCTGCATTTTTTTCTGATTTCTTGCAGCAGTATCAAGTGCTATGGTCTTTGCCTTCCCTCTGGACTGCCTAGCTGTGAGCTGGCATGAGCTTACTCACTGCCCTCAGGTCTACCGCACTCCAAGTATCTGATATTTGAAGTATGGAAACATTGTGAAATGTAGCTTGCCTTGCATCTCCAGCTCATTTTTTTCTACCTGGAAAGGTATGGATATTTTAGGTTAGTGCTGAAACTTCCTAGTGATTCTGGACGTAGCTTCTGATGACCAGGACTCACAAACATTCTTATGGCTGTGATCTTGTAACACACTGAAAGTAACATATATAGCAACATGCTAACTGTAAATATCCCATGTAAGGCATCATACTGTATAAATTCAAGGGACTATTTTGCAATGAAATGCATTGCTATTCAATGACTTCGTATAGATCATTATTTTGATATCAGTTGATGCTGCACAAAATAGATTCTGTGCAAGTTCCTCCATGGAGTTAATTGAACGTGCATGCATCATAAAATATTTTGCCAATAAAAATCTGATAATAATCTAATAAAGACAAATGGAGATAACTTCTGATGATATTAAAATCAGAAATAAACAATACACCTGAAAGACATTTTTGTATTTTAGTTTCAAACTCTTCAGGCTAAATAGGTCAAGTTTTTATGTCACTCCACTGATTATATTGGCATCACAATCTCTATTCGCTCATTTAAATGAGGGGAAAATAAGAACATTCAACATACCAAGAATGTTTGAAGGTTTTGCTTTTAAAAGCAAACAAATTTACTTTTGCATTTAGCAATTAGATTTTGATTTCTATTTCAGGCATCTTCTCAACAAAAGATCTAGAGTTCAAAAATTAAAGAGAGTTAAGGATGATGCACAGTAACTATCAAGAACTTGTAATCTTGTATTGTACTTTTTTTTTCTTTTCTTCTCTTCCTGTCTCTGTATTACACAAATTGTCCTTATCTTCTAGCTGTTTATTGTTTAACTCAAATATAGGCATCAATGTTCACAGTGCTTGGAGTCATCTCTTCGAAGAAAGTTTATTATGGGCTGATTGGATATTCAACTAGCTGGGACAAAACCAAAAACCCTGAAGTTTTGAACTCTTTCTTTGATGCTGAGTCTGTCTCTATTCTCAGCAAGAGAGATTCATTTATCCCAGGCATTCACCTCTCTCCCTCCCCTGCCATTTGTAGCAAGGTGGAAGCAAATGTCTAGCATACACATTCTTTCCCCAGCTGGATTCAGGTATAAAACTTTCTGACAACGAATAGCAGTAAAGGGACCAAAGCTAGCTCTGAAGATGAACTTAAGGCCCTTGAAATCTGTAGCATGCCAAGATAGCTTTATATATATATATATATATATTTGTTTTAATTTAAACTAAAAAAAAAAAAAAAAAAAATAGAAGGACGGGATGCTGAGATCATCTGTCACACCATCTGTGGTTGCCTAGCAGAATTACTCCAGCCTCGAGCTGGAGAAGCTCCCTTTTGCAGCTGAACTGCAGTTGGGGGTTTTATTAATACATCTCTCATTTATATAGCACCTTTCACTCTCAAGGATCCCAAAGTACTTGTTAAAGGATAAAGTTGAGGACCAAATACTGTTAGAGGAGGAGCAGATGGGGGAAAATTCCCTCCCTCCTGACCAGTGTCTTCAAAACTTTTCACCAAAGCATTTATTGCTGAATTTGTTATTCTGTTTTATTCCTCAGAGCATGGCTCAATGGGAGGTTGTGACCTTCGGGGCCTCGTGCAGCCAAGAGGTAATTTGTTCCTGCAGAGACAATTGCATAAATGCTTGTTTTATTTCTGTCTTATGTATGACTGACACAGTTTGTAAGAACCAGTTATCAAGCTTTATACATATACATGTATATACATATAGAGAGAGTACAGAAAATAACAAGGGGAAGAACAACTGCAGTCAGCTGGCATTCAGGAAAATTAAAAAAAAAAAAAAAAGACATAAAACATGTGGAGTAATCAGCAGTTTTCAGTCAAGTGGCATTTAAATGCTGCACTGATGCATAACCTGCCCTACTGTTCTGTGAGGTGGGAGGACAGGTGATATGTCAGCTGTGCTCTGCCATGTAACTACAGTAGAAGGGCTGAGTTAATGACAGACACAAGAGTTTGGATGAATGTTAACATGCTGCTATTTCCATGCCGAGATGAAGTAGCAGGGCCTGGATTTATCATTAAAAGAGACCCAAGAGGCTCTCACTGAGCCAGCTGCTAGGGCCCTAAAACATATGTCGCACCCTTCAGCTGTTCATCAGTACAAAAGGCTTCCATCTCAAAGCACTTGACCTTGTTAGCCTCAGCAGTGTCAGTGATATTTTCAACAGGGTGACAACAGATCAAGTATGAAGAAGAAAATCTCTTAAGGAGGATGTGTGCAGTCTGTAGCAAAACTATCACAGAAACGTAGCCTGTGGATAATGGCTGCTATTTCTGATGTTCAGGATTTGTAAAGTGGGTGGGCTGCTGCAGTTTTACGAAGTATTAGTAGACAACAGAAAAAGAAGTAGGAAGAAAATAAAAATATATTAGTGTCAAATAAATTAACTTCCCAGATTCTGAAATTTCCAAGCCTTCTTCCCCACCCCCCCAAATCCTTGTATTCTTACTAACTTCAGAGGAAGTTCTGCTTGAGTTAAGGGCTGAGTTGGGGGAGTTCTGAAACCACAGAGAATAATTGTAAGAATTACAGCAGAGGTATCACCCTAACATTTACAGGTAGTATTAACATGATGATGTACTGTGAGAATGCTTTAGCAGATTTGCTACTGTTACATAGCACTCAGGAAGGATAGTGCATCCTCTGATGTACGTAGGTTAATTCTAGTAGTCCCTTTACCCAAAAGCACAATGAAGTGTTGCTAATCAATTTTTTTCCTCAATGGAAGAAGTCACCATTTTCCTCCAAATCTGTCCATTTATTAGTTAAGGCCCTTCCCCACTAGAATTTTGTGAAGATAATTTGCATGTATTTAATGTGCCTATGTAAAGTATGTAAAGGTATATCTGTATATTTTCTCCCTCTGAATTAAAAATGATGGTATTGTTTTCTAGTCTCATTCCCTGCTTATACAGACTTATATAGCACTAACCTTTAAATATATCAGGAGTGAAACACTCCATGCTTTACACATCTGCTGTGGAAGGATGGAGGCAGACAAAGGACAGAGAGCATGAGATGAAGAAAAAAAAAAAAAAAACACAACAAAAACATGACAGTTGTTAGTTAGGTTGCTTAATGCTGTGCCAGAAGGCCCTCAGATGCTGTGGTGCTAAGCATAGATGAAAACTTGCACTGCATATCATATAATTGAGCTGGACCTTCAGAATTATAGGTTTTTATTAAAAATCATTAGATTGTAAAAAAGTAACTGTTCAGGTGGTTGATTTGATTGTCTTCTCGTTATGATCTTTTGGGATTGCATTCTTTACCACTGAAATGATGCAATATCAGGTCATTTTCCCAGCACCTGAAAAAGGAGTGACATGCAAGATTGTGCTATACTCTATAGGGACTATGGGTCATAGACAGCTGCCCTGTTTAGCTCTGAAGTAGGGCGTGGTTATTGAAGAAAGTGCAGAGCTGACAGGGGGAAGGGTCCTGGCCAGGAAATCCCTAAATCACATGAAGTGACCTGTGGTGGTAGTTGTGCTGAGCTGCGTTGGTAAAGTGTTGGGGGGCAAGGAATGCATTGCCCTGAAAAAGGGGTCTGAGGAGCTTCCAAGTTGGCTTTTTAGGGCCTGGAGGCTCTATGGTGGGAGTCTCAGGTGAAGCATCCCCTGCCTGCTTGATGCTGCCTGCTCTGGCGGGCATTTTGCAATCACCAATGTGCTGGATGTGGGCCAGGGCAAGGCACAGGAGTGAACCTATGGTCTACTGCTATGCCCGGAGGCCAGACTGCTGCACCTTAATGTTCAGCCTCCAACTGTCCTTGGCTCTCATACTGTGCATTTCTTGTATGCATCTCCCTGCCTGTGAACAGAATGGGAAAGCTATAGGTTACTCAGGCCTGCTCAGTTACACATGCATCTAATGTGAGAAAATGGATCATCTGATTAGGAACAAAAGGATAAGACATGCAAACATCTGTTTCTATCCAGGCACAGCAGATTAGGTATGTAATCCCTGGGTTGCTGAATACTGCTTTCAATTACTTGAGCAGAACTGGAGTTCAGCATCTTTTAGGAGGGGGCTGGAGTTTTGGTGAAGTAATGTTGCAGTTTTCATTGTTTCCTAATGCAAAATTGTGTTACAATGATACTTGAAAAGCATGTGAACATTACTTTGATAGCCAATGCAGAAAGCAGATACAACACTTTTTGGTGGGATAATTTAATGTATCTTTTTTTTTTTTTTTTTATACAGAAGTGATTTAATGATGTGTGAAGTCTGACAAGTAAATCTCCTTAATGATTCTCACCACAATGAACATAGAAAATAGCTCTTTTTTTTCATACAATACAATATGTATTAGATAACAGCTGGTAACTGATGATATGGGAGATCAATTCTGCAAGCTGCAGAGCACCTGCAGTTCTCATTGACTTTGATAAGAGTTGGAAGTACTCAGCACTTCAGAGAATGTTTCCAGTACCCTTCAGGATTGAGTTTACCAAGAAATTTGTTTCTTGAACTGTAATTTAGTTATTGTTATGTTAACGCCTCAATCTTTTGATGCAAAGTAACTGCAGAAGAGGGAAAAATATCTTCAGTGAAGATCACTCTGGAAGTGATTAAAATACTTTATGGCATCATTGTGAGCACTGTACAACAAAGAATACATCAATAGATTAAAATAATACCTCAGATATACATGTTGCAGTGGTAGGATTCTTACTTCTAATGTAGGAGTTTCTTTTAAAAAGATATAAAATGAGAAAATTCAGGGCATGAAAGCCACAGAGTTATTACTGTTAGTAGTATATGTTATTTTGCTGATTGTGAAATGAAAATATTTATAGTCTCAAATATAAGTGGTTGTAGACATATTGATGTATTTATATGAACAAGTCTTAAGCCTCAGATCCAGTGTGATTTTATATACTGGAAAGTGAATATTTAAGGTAGAGAGAAAGAAAGACAGGAGAAACAGGGATAAAACTTAGGAGATAAAACATGAGGCTGTGCACACAATTGGGCTAATACTTTCTTTTATGTGCACAAAAAAAAAAAAAAAAAGAACAAATGATTGTATTAATAGTATGAGATCTTATGTGTGCAGTAGGACTGATTAGGAAAAGAAAAAAATGATGTCAGAAATTATGAGGTACTAATGAGCTTCTTCCACTCCTGTCACTGCCTGAGGCACTGGGTGGTCACACTTCCAGGACACACCTTCAGGGCTGTCCTAGCTCAGTGACTTGTGGGATGCAATTAAAACTGCAGTATGTTTTTAACAGCTTTGTTGGTAGCTTTTTGTAGTTCCATGTTGGAGTAAAATTAATCTTGCTACCCAAATATGTCATTAGAGATTGCAAGCTTCTTTGCAAGCCATCTAAATGAGGAACAGAAGATCTAAGAGGCACAGAACATCCAAGAGGAACAGAAAAATGAAGGGGTAAGGTGGGAATGGAAGTCTGTTGTGTTCATTTTGTAAGGCCACAAAGCACAGAGGTGGTAGGAAGATAACGCTGCCTGCCTAGGCTCCCACAGTTGCCTGGCCTGATCTCGAGCTAGAAAAGGAAGGAAGATAGTGATGGAGGGCTGCACCCACGGTGTGCCTGGAGGCCGTAGGTCCAGTGTGGGAACATAAGTCTGCACTCTATTAAGGTTTGATGTCCCCATTCTGTGGAGCTGATTTCTGCTAGTTTTGCTGCAGCCCTGCTGTCTTAAATTACCCCTGCTGAGTTTTTCAGACCCTAAAAGTAAAGAAGTTCTTATAATGAATCTTATTTTACTATGTGCCAAAATGAAGGGCCTCCTCCAGCTCTTCTCCTCAGCTAGGTGAGAGCATCTGTCCTGTATTGTGGCTGCAGCCCTTCATGGTGCCTTGCCACATCATCAGTCCCTTAGATGGCTCAGGGAGAGAGAAAATTCTCTTCTGAGGCTGGGAGTAGAATAGTATGCTGCAGCTTGCTGGGAAAATAAACACAAAACAAATGTCCTTGATCTGTGGTTGTTGTCAGATGTCCAGGCACCATGACCTAGGTGAAGCACCCAAATACCACCAGTTATGTTGTTTCCTCTGTTTTCTTTTGGGTACAGCATCAGCAGGGATGTGAGAGGAGACTTCAGGGTTTTACAAACCTGCCTGCGGGTGCTTTGGAAAGGAAATCAGATGGATGAACTCCTGTCTCCCTGTTTCTTGAAGTGTACTCAGCCGAGGGGTAAAATACTGATTTACCAGTGGGAGAGGAGTGTTTGTGTAAGGCACACCTAGGAGATCTTGAGCATTAGCCCATGATCATTTGTCTTTTTTTTTTTATTTTTATTTTTATTTAATCTTTAAGAGAATAGTGTAAGTGGTGGAGAAAATAGAAATGCTCTGTTTGAATAAGCTCCCAGTCCATCTCACTTCCACTCATTACAGAATCTTGAATTCTTTACAGATAGTATAGGCACAGTTTTAACATATTAATAGCTTAAAAACAAAACCTTTAGCCTTATATTCTTTTCCACACTAGGAAATACCCCACACATTGTGTAGACAGACTGAGATAATATTACGCAGCACTTAAAAATGACTGAAATGACTGATGCTGTATGCTCATCTGCTCCTTGTCATTTGATATTCCTCTATGTCTTTATTCTTCATCACAGCAATGCTAGAGACTTGTATTATAGATGAGTAAGATTAACTTAATACATTGTTTGCCCACATACTCCCTCCATCTGCCTGATGTCATATGCATGTCTTTGTATGCTTTCCTTTTGAAGCAATTTTACTAATTGTCACTTGGATTTGCTTTGGTCCTTACTTTCAGTAAGTGGGGCTGGAGGGCTACTGCAGTTCCTTCCAAGTGGCAGATGACCTTCTAGTACAGCACTTAGAGCAGGGAGCACTCGAGGAACGTTTGCCTCCAGCTATGCCCTCATTTCTTTGCTTACACCAAAAAAAAAACAGTTTAACTGGCATGTTTTGCCTACTCTGGTATGCCTGTGTGTTAAGGCTTATTTCCACTTCTTTGTGATTGCAAAGCTACTGCAGTGTGAGGAGATTCCACTGAACTGAGCCATTTATAAGTGTGTGCAAATACACACACTTCTTTCTTGATCCAGTATGTTATAACACAGTACAGAAGAAGCTAGTGACTTATTCCACAATTCTCTTCAAATAATTTTCTGCCAGGCATTTGGTTTGGAAATGGAATAAAACCTTAAGACTTAAAACTTTCCTTCATTTTTTGACTTCTTATTTCTTGTGTGTGTTTTATCAACTCCCTTATTTTTTTCTTCGCTCCTACATGCTGACACAGCACCAGTTT
Organism: Aythya fuligula; assembly: GCF_009819795.1. Taxonomy (NCBI): domain Eukaryota; kingdom Metazoa; phylum Chordata; class Aves; order Anseriformes; family Anatidae; genus Aythya; species Aythya fuligula. The sequence goes on along the minus strand of NC_045560.1, from coordinate 49,188,598 downwards.
TCTTGTCTAATTTTATAAACTGTTCAGCCGTGCCGTTATTCACTGTTTTCTTTTAATTACGTATTCTTGTTAACCTCTTTATCCTTTCAAAGATGCAGATTGTGATTGACATGTGGTATTAATTAAGGCATATAATTTATGACATCGGAGCTTGAAATTAATAAGTGACAATACAATTACATGGTTTGCCTAATTGTCCTTCAGTAATATAAAGATTGACACTTACTGTGGCATTCGAAGCTCTCAAACAGATAATACAGCTGAATGTAATCACCAGTGAATCTAAAGTAAACAGATCCATTGAAAGGAACAAGCTGTTGGCAAAATACTTCTGCTGTGGCCTTGTTTTATTAAATAAATTAATCTATATGTACAGGTTACTCTTAAAATTAAATTCAAAATATAATATTTCCAGGACTTTTAGTTGTAAATACTCAATGTTCTGCCATTTTCACTGATAGTTTTCTTTCAAAATTTTACTCACACCTGGCAAAGTGCCAGCAATTCAAACAGTAACATTTGTTCTTGTTGATCCGATCCACACCATTGCAATTTTCTTTACATCTCTATATAATCATCTAGAGATTGGCAACTTGAAATATTACTGGAATGCTAAATTCCTCCTTGTTAATAGTATAGATTTGGTCTTACAGTTGCTGAGGAATATGAGAAGTATTATTTGGGTGAATGCTGTTAGCAGATTTGGGATTTTGAAACCAATTCAAACAGCATCCTTGTTTTTAACTGCAAACTTTCTCTTGAGTTCAAAATCCTTGTAATCTGGTCCTGTGACTTTGTGGTAATGCCCATCAAATTTTAACTATTTTTGTCAAAAGGAAAATATAAATGCGTTATATGTGGATGAGACATTCAGGTTACCATACTTGTAATCTCTGTAGCTTTGTTTAAAGGCAATCCATAGTTTTGTGTTATTTCAAGGAAATTCAGTGGAGAACTGCATGAATCTAGACTCAAAAGTTCTGAAAAAATGCTTATATTGAAAACCTTACTGTATATCTTCCTGTTACTCTATGCTCTTCCTTTGTGGAATGATACAAACATACAATATAAATAAGCCTTATGTCTGAATATGTGCAAACCCTGGGGCAGCAAGCCAATGAGTGAAAGAGAAGGGTGTCAATGGGCTGAGCTCTGTGCTTTCATCTGTACCTGGTTAGGAAGAGATGACAAAGCTGTAGGTGACTGCTGGGCTGCAGAACCAATACCACGTGTTTGGCACCTCTCAGCCTCATATGACCACAGCTCTGGTTTCCTATGCAAACGGTTCAACACTGCTGCATCCCATTACTGGAGTAGCAATTTTCTAGCATAAGATCAGGTGTGTATTACCCCATCCACTTAAAAACAGTGCTATGCCTCTAAAGCTGTGGGCCTTTGAAGTAAACTGTAAGTGTAGAAAGGCTTTAGATTATTAGAATTTACCTTTTAGATGTACTCCTTGCAGATAAGCAAATGAAAAATAACTCCTTAATAAAAGCTAAAAGTCTTACTCAATCACACAGTTAGCTTCCTCTTGTCCTATCACTTGTTGCTTGGGAGAAGAGACTGAACCCCACCATGCTACTTGAGGTAACAACAAGGTCTCACCTGAGACTTTTTTTTTTCTTCCCAAGCTTATTTAGCTTGGAAAAAAAACCAGATCCCTCAGCTGCTCCTCGTAAGACTTGTTCTCTAGACCCTTTACCAGCTTTGTTGCCCTTCTTTGGACATAGTCCAGAGCACCTCGATGTCCTTCTTGTAGTGAGGGGCCCAAAATTGAACACAGTACTCAAGGTGTGGCCTCACCAGAGCTGAGTACAGGGGGACAATCTCTTTCCTAGTCCTGCTGACCACGCTATTTCTGATACAAGCCAGGATGCCGTTGGCCTTCTTGGCCACCTGAGCACACTGCCAGCTCATGTTCAGCTGTCTATTGACCAATACCCTCAGATCCCTTTCCGACGGGCAGCTTTCCAGCCGGTAGTGTTGTGTGGGGTTGTTGTGACCCAAATGCAGTACCCAGCACTTAGCTTTGTTGTACTTCATACAGTTGGTCTCAACCCATTGATCCAGCCTATCCAGATCATTCTGCAGAGCCTTCCGACCCTCAAGCAGATCAACAGTCTCATCAAACTTGGTGTCATCTGCAAACTTACTGTTTTCTTCTTCTATTTTATTTTCTTCTTCTATTTCATTTTCTTTTGCATTTTAGAATGAATTTTAAGAACTTGATTTTCAGAAATGCTTTTTATCTTTTTATGTATTAAAGATTTGAAACAGCAGTCAATGAGAGGTCTGGCTAATGGCATGATTTGAAATCTCAAAGTCTAAATTACTGGATAAAAAGTGTATGGAGATGTCAGGATGCATTGTTAAACTTATTCAAATTTATCTTCCTTATTATAGTTCAGTACACATGATACAGTGCATTATACGTGCCTGGTGCCTTCTGCCAGAACCTGTCACATAATTTACTGTCTGAATTGACTTCTCTGTTTTGAAAACCTCAGGTTTTCTTATGGTTCAAAAAAAAAATCATACATGGACTTATGAGGAGGGCTTTACTTTTTTTTTATTATTATTTCATTTTTTTTTCCCCCAGCATATTTTTAACAATGTTGTTATCTATTCTCAAAGCCCAGAGGTGGTGATAAGGAAAATAACCAAAGGTAAAATGGGAGTGAATGGCCAAACAAGTCATTGCAGAGCAACTGTTCTAAAACCGTAGAAGACTTAAAAAATAAAATATAATAAAATACACAGCTTAAACTCTATATACTAATGAAATAAAAAGGTTACTAAAGAAATAAAAACCACGGCTTAACCTAGATATAGTAATTTTTTTTTTTTTTTTTTTTAAGCTTTCTTAAGTGGGAGGGAATGTCAGAAAAGTAAGCCAAGTTTAAGTTGTGAAAGAATTTCTAAAGAATTCAGCATGGTCTTATCTTTATTCATTATATTATTCTACTCCAAACCTAAAGCCCTGCGGAAGGTAATTGGAGTGTTCAGAGTTCGGACTGGAGACAAGGCAGAGTTGAGCTGCCTGTGAATAACACTGCACATCTCAATAAATAATTCTTGATTTCATTGTCATTTCATTGAAGTGGGTAAGGAAGGGTGACTTGGTTAAAACAAATGCAGATCGATTTGTCAAGCAACATGCTTCAACCTTGGGTGCCTATGCATTATGATCAATAATGTTTACAGTCTTCCTCCGTCTCCTCAAAGAGAATGTGCCTCTCATTGAAGGGAATGAGATTCTGTTCTGTTTGTGACATTTTGCAACCGTGGAAGCCCATTTCTGGGATTTCTTTTTTGTTGTTGTTGTTCAGTGTTGGTAGAGAAATGAAGATCATCAAACATGCAAGATATGAATGGTCATGTGCATAAACCTTTTTTATTTTTATTTTTTTTAATAGAAAGAACAGAGATCGATAAAGCCCAGAAAAAGAAGGTAACAGCTGTAAGCAGCCTTGTACTGGGGCTGTAATCCTGATGAATAATGTTGCTGTCATAACAGCAGGGATAATTTAATGCTGACACTTAGCAGCATGATAAATAGCTTGTCAGACATAGGCAGTGACAGAGTCAAGTGAAACTGCCCATGACAAGTTCTGAAATATTAATCTTCTACTAGACTGTGACTGTGCTGAAGGGGCAGCAGCATACAGAAGACTGGGAGGGGAGACACTTTGTAATATAAACAAATGTACTTTAGGAAAAAATGCTTTTATTGCACAGACATCATTCCCTTTACAAGAGCTACTATTTATACTATTTCTGTACAATACACAGAACATTTATGCTTTGCAACAGTATATAGTAATTTTTCTGCATATTCTCTGACATCAGTTCTCAGATGCATTCTCCTTCTTCCTGGTAAAAGGCTTTTTAGTTTTAGAGGTGTTTTTTTTTTTTTTTTTGTTTTTTTTTTTTTTTTGAGATGAAGTTAAATTAAGATGTATTTCCTATCATTTCTTTTCCAGTCCATCTACCCTTCTTTCAGAGATTTTTCAAATTTATCTAGGATCCTTATTGTAAATATCACATAAGCAACATGTCAGGGTTCCCCAGTCCAAATAGCAATTGATTTATTAACTGCTTCTCCATTAGAGATGATCTAGGGTAATGGTGGACTTAACAGCCACTAGTTATTCAAACCAGGCTATTTGTTTAGATTTAATTTGCTTAGTAAAGTACTATGCTATTTTGATCTTCAGGGAGATGATTCATGCACTGCTCTATGAATTATGTATCAGAGACTCTTGCATCCCTTTTGGGTACTGGTTTGATCACCAAGACTCCTCATGGTATGCAAGTCATCAGGACTGCCAACAATAATAACTTAGAGAGGTGCATGTGGCTAATGTTGGTGCCACATCAATGGTCCACTGGTAGCAGTGTTGGGAAACATAAGTTCACTAGTTTGCCACATTTGTAATCATATGCCTATGATTACAATTTAAAAGGTGCTGAGCACAGCAGAAAGATAAAAGGCTTAACTGTTAGAAAGGTTCATTGTCATCTTTAAGTTACTAGTACTGTAACTTCTGTCTTGAATTGTCTTTTGTAAATTGAGCTGTCAATGAAGCATTGGCTCAAGGTCTTATTTACTCATCAGTACAGTGTGGATGTTATGAGACTGCAGTGTGTTTGGTTCCACAGCCAGCACAGTATGTAAGAGTCTCTGTATCTACCCTGACAACTTATTGCCTTATCAGCTTTGGAGAAAGGTATCTGAACAAGGTCTGGGGTGGCTGAAGGATGAACCACTGATGTATTCAGTGGTTTCCTTCTCCAGTAAGTGTGTTGTCAAAGTGCCAAGTAGTGCAGTGCAGAAATCACAGAAAAAGAAAACTAGTACAGTTATATGAAAGACCACTGGTAGTTTGGTAGAAGGCAAGCAAAAGGCTGCAAAAGTTAAAATTATAGTTCTTCGTATAAGAACAATTTCTTTGAGTTCAGAAAAGTATGATGAATACAGATTACATTGAGGCAGAATTCAGAGCCAAGTTAAATGAAATGGGATTTTGCTTTGGAGCAGAGGGGCGAAGGCTTCTTCACCCTTTTTTTGTGAGAGGAGGAGGTTATATTCTCATTCTAAAAAAAGCTCAGTGTGCACAGTATGCTCTCTTCAATAACATTAAGATTTCAATGTATTTCATTTAAAAAGGGTTTTAATGCGGAAATCACTAAACATTGCTGTAGCTCTAAACGTAGAATCAGTAGGTTAAAATAAGATCCCAGATCTAAAAATTCTTATTAGCAGGAATTGTCTTCTAAAGTGAGTCAATCAGTTGTTTCTAAAATAAAGTAGCATACACAATGAACTGGCCAGGCCTGATATATACTGGGTTAAAAAAATCGGAATGGTTTGACCCATTTTATATGGAAAGTGATTTTTACCTTTCAGAGTTTGAGAAACACAGCTCTCTCGGTACATACATTTTCTGAAGGTGGCATATATCTTATATATTATCCTGATCATTTTATGGTTTAGAGTCTGAATCAGCCTGTTGGTGTTGATAGGTAGTATTACTTATCTAGATGAAATTTATTCTGAAATTTTCACATCAAGATACTTGCTTTTGCCTTTCATGCTGCTGTCTCCAGTGGTGAAAGGTGGTCTGTTTTATGCATCAGCTCCAGTGCTAAAAGAAGATTACTTAGGTTCAGCAATTATTATGATAAGCACAGTGCCACTGGACTTCCTGGCTTTGATTTTTAAATGTTTTTTTAAAATGTTTTAAACAGGAAAATGTTTTATTTTTCTTTTTGGTTTTATGCACACAAACTTATATAACATGTTCCATAAGAAAATTCATTTAATGATTCTGAGAAAAATTTAAATTTTACTAAAATCCAAAAATATAAGTTTAGTTTTTTTGCTCTTACCAGGTTTTCTGTATTTAAGACTGACATACACGCCGTAGTTTTCTGTCACCTTTTAGTACCAAAACTTTAATCTAGATCTTGCTGTACTGAGTTTTGAGATTTCTACTCATTCTCCACACATCCTTGTTTCAGCGTTAGTTTTGGTGCTAGTGTTTCATGAATGCTTTAAAAGTTCACGTCAAAAAAGATGCTTGGCAAACAAATTATGAGATTAAAAAAGCGAGAATTTTCAGATCCAGAAAAATTATTCTTGGCCAGGTGTAGTAGACAATATGTTACGTAATTGACTTAATGTGGAATCTTAATATAGTGTCCTAGACAGTTATTTATGAGCTGCTGATGCAAAATATTGGCAGAAAATATTTTGCTAAGCTTGCAGCTAATGAAATTGAGAATTAGTGTTTGTCTGTACTTTGCTAATTTCTCTGTACATCTGATTTATTCCATTTGCATTAATATGGATTTAGAATTATCATGGATCAAACTGTTACCCAGTCAGTTTGCTATTTAACTGTATTTAAATGTATTTAAATTTAAAAAATAATAATCTGACTGGCTTAATTTTTATGGAGTAGAAAAACAACTAGTTTTAAGAACCCTGATTCTGTTTGTTAGAATATAGGAGTAACTCTTTGAAAGCATGTATAACTTTTTTTTTTTTTTTTTCCAAAAAAAGGGGGGAGCAGAATAGATTTGGTAAGTTCCCATGTGACAACACCCTAAAGAACCTGCAAATAACAAACCTAGGATAATTTTTATATAGTGTAACTGCATTAGAGGGATTTGCTTGTTCTCTCAGTCCCATCCAGTCATCTGCTCTCCCTGTCCAATTGAAATCAGGTACAATTTTGTGGGAAAATGAATGAGACCTTTCAATCTTTTCTATTTTTATTCTGGGTAATATATTTCCCATCCATGTTATAAGGCAAACTTGACAGGGGTGAAAAGAATTGTTTTGCCAAAAACTTTGAGGTGACTTTACTCTGTACTAAAAGAAAGGGTAGAGAGCTGGTGGGCCATAGATTAGTATATTCCTGTAGGATGTGAGGCACTAAAATTTTAATTTCCTTTTGTTGTTGTTTGTTGTTGTTCTAGTTATTGGTTTATAGAGAATAGTTATTTCTTTTTAACCAACAATTGACCAATACTTTGTCTCCCCTTTTTACCAGCAATTCCTTCTTTAATATCAGATATCTCCCAGATGGAAGATTTCAAAAAATATGTGTTTCTGTGTAGAACTCTGGTTTTGGGGAGAGCTCCCCATTAGCTCAGTTAAACAGTAAATTAGTAATTATATATTATGTACATTTTGTAAAACAATTTTTCAACTTTTTTTTGCCTACCAACCTGTTCATATTACAAATTTAAAAACTCATATTTTGAAACTTACTGGTACTAAAGGGAAGAGAAATTGTTATAATGAAATTGTAATTTTAATGATGCATGACAAATTCATAGCAGGGATGACATTTTAAAAGGTACAAAAAGTAAGTTCTCTTCAAGCCTAGAAAATACACCAATAATTGGATCCATGTTAGAGGAGTGTACTATTTCGTACTATTTCAGCTGAAGTCTGTGTAGTTTGATATAACTGCCTAAGGGACAGAAATTGTTTGTAGACAGAAAACCTCTGGAACATTTTATCTGTACAATATTTCTCTCTTGGCTATTTCTTAGAGACTTTCCAGATTCACAAAGGAACTGGTGTTCAGTACTAAATCTTGTTGGAAAATCTACCTAATCCCTTAAGTACCCCAACACCCCAGTGTTCTTACTGAGGAATTCTCAGTATTGATTCTGAACTGTATTTTCTCATTGTTTTGCCAAACTCTGATTCACCTACTGGTTATATGACGGTGCTGATGAGACCAAGTTCATTATTTGTGCTGGCTAGTGTGTGGGTTTGTGTGCCTGTTGTGTGATAATGTTGGCACACCTAGTCCCTTCTACATTAAAGCAGAGCCAAAGAGTCATCAGAAATAGAGCTAGAGTCATCTGAAGATGTTGATCATGGTGCTCGAACACAGAAGGTCATCTAATTTGTTCATAATGACTGCCAAGTCTGGAGACTACACAATAACATTAGGTAATCTATACCAATGCTTCCTGTTAAAAGTTTTTCTCGTTCTTCTCCTGTTAGGGGTGAGGAAGAAACATACTTTTTCTCTAAGGAAACAGACCAGTGTAATTGCATATAGTAATTGGCTCTGACTACACTGAATGAATAAGTATGCGTGCAGTTTGGGGAAGACAGCATTTGCAGTACAACAGCTGTTTACAGAGCAAAAGGCGATACAAGAGGCCAGGCTGGTAGCAGCAAACTTTTTTTTTTTTTTTTTTTTTTTAAATTTTCTCATATGTTATGTAATTGAATTAAGTGTAGGAGAGTTGAGACAGTGAGGAGACTTGTTAAATATATAAACTAAGTATTTGGACCTAAAGATTTCTTGACTTAAAAGTAGCATTCTGAAGTAGGTACTTAAAGGAAGAAGCTGTTGTACTTACCTATGTGATAACTCTATAGTTTATCTGATAGTTGTCACATAAAGACTAATGAAAGTAACAAGATTGTCCTTAAACAACAACAAAAAGTACTTGATTATATTATATCTATTCTGTCTAGTCTTGATTCCGTTGGAAAATTGCCCAAAATATAGTCTTATTGTAATTTTACTGATAACTTATGACATACGGATTATCACAAATATATAAAAAAATAAAACCACAAAATTACAATTCCTATCTGAATAAACTGTTCATTAATACAGAATTGCTATGTTTTATAGTCAAACATTGTGAAAACTCTTGTTCATGAATGCTGGGATCAGTGTCATATGGTTTCTTGGATCATCACAGCTGAAAATAATGTATGTTTCTTGCATACATTATGCTTCTTGCCATCAGTCAAAACTTTAGATTCATTAGCTGATTTAGAAAAAAAATAATCTGTTTGGCCCACATTATGATATTTCCAATGAATAAAAACCAGTAGCATACCCCTTTTAGCATCACTTCATGGCTATTCGAATGATAGTGGTACTTTTACTTAGTGGAATTCATTTTTCTTTTCTGTACTGTGGTATGTTATAGGGAATAGATGTGTAATACTCTGGAACTACACAACTGTCAAATTCCTGGACTTCGTAAACAACTTGATTAAATTAAATGTCATTAGGAACAATTTTGCTAGGCTTTTGCTTACTTGTAAGAGTTGGTATGTTTGCTGGCAATTTCTCTTCTAGGCCTCCCCCCCCGCCAAATGATAGCTTCAGAAAAATATGTGCTATGGCATTTTGTGTAGCAGGAAATAAATAAATAAAAAAATGAGAAGAGCTATTTAATTAGAGTGATCCACACCTGTTACCTGTCTGTATCTCCTCAGCTTTGCATTAAAATGTTAATTGAACACAGATGCAGGATGGGCCCAATCCTCTTGGTATGGAGTACCCTCGACATTAATATGAATTAACACAGTTGGCCTAAGAGGCAGAACTGCCTTTTGTCCCTGCACAACCTCCTTCTTTTTCCTTAAGTACTGATGAGGTGGCAGGACTTTTACCACTATGCGAATTGTACAATTTTTAGGAGTCTAGTTTTATATTAATCCTTGTGTACAGTTATATTTTTGTCATTACATGAGTACAATAAAATTATAAACTGTAGATTGCAGGGTTTTAAAATGAGCCTGAATATGCTGAGGTTGAGCAGGAATTGAGTTAACACAAAGGCAAGAGTACACCTGAACCACTTCCTCCCCACTGCACCATAGCTCGTTGTCATTCCCTTCCCCTTCCCTCTCCTCCTCTCTCCTTCCTCCAAACTGCTGTTGGTAGAAGACTCAGGTAACAGCAAACCACTCTGTAAGGGAACAGGCTCCATGGCAGTTGTTGCTCAGATGGCCAGACCCTTGTGTGCTGCTAGAGCCCTCCTGTTCATCTCAGCTGAAGTCTGCTCCTTGTCCGAGAAGTCTCTTGTGTCCATTACTGCTGGCTCCCCTCCACCCACCTGCCCCAAGTCCTGAGCAATCTGCTGTCTTAGCAGTAACAGACTATTCAGCATTTATTTTGAAGAACAGTACTTTTATGAAGTATCATGGTAAAAAAAAAAAACAAACAACTAATAAGGATGCTAAGACATAGCACATAAATTAAATATGTAAATGTAAATTCGTTTAATTTTTGAGCATGTGAAAGAATATTTTGCTGTTTAAGTATGATACTGTATAATTGTCATAAACCAACCTACAAAAGAGCAGTTATGCATGTGACTTTGTTTTCCCTTACCCTCCTATTGTCAAAATTTCAGATGGTGTGGACATCATCTCTGTGTAGTCTTCAAAGGATGATGGGGAAAGACACAGATGATCTTTATAAGACTGATAAATTTTTGGTTGGTTCACACTGAAATGATTTGACAAGGACAGCATGTTTGTTGCTGCTTAGAAAGGCTGGAAACTTTATATAGAAGCTTAAATTGATTTGAGTCTCAACCGCCTTATCTTAAAATGTTTAGAAATAGGAAAGTTTTTATGATTTATTGCTTGAAAGCCAAGAACTCTCTTGCTGAAAAAATGACATGGCAATACATACCTGTTAACCCCATGTTTTCTGAACCTGTAAACACAATCATTATATAATTTTACATGTAAGAAATTTATTTTTGGCTTTTTTTTTATTTTTTTTTTCCATGTGCTGAGTAACCTCTAGTATTTTTTTTTATAATTGAGAAGAGTGTGTTTAAACAAAGAACCAATTTATTGAGTCACACTCAGTGCGTTCTTTCCTAATGCCAGCAGATTTACCAGTTCTTATGGCCTTTCACAGAAAGTTCTGGCAAGAGGTTTTCATGAGATTTTGACTTTCTCAGAAATGCTTTTGGAGAAGAGCGCAGACGTTTATCCAATGTACAGTAGACCCTTTACATAGTGAAGATCTTGAGAGCTGCAGATGAGTGGCAAAGACAAGCAGAGGTGAAGTTCACCAGCTGATGCAAGGGCTGTTTGAGAATTGGTGTTCTCTTGTGACTACACTCATTTAGTAGGGTCTAATTAAGTGACAGAGGAGTAGCTTGGCTCATCTACCTCAGCTGGACAAAGAAAGTATGCAGTTTCAAAGTGCTGCCTATTGTTTGCTGTCTTCTGTGTTGCCAAAAGCACAGTCTGATCCTTATAGTGTAAGAAAATGAGGAAGGCACCTGTAATACTGCAGCTATATTGCAAAAATGATTTATCAGGGGAGGCTGATTGCATCCTGGGGTTGCTCTGACCTGTAGTAACTTACCATGGACAGAAAGTGGTCATCAGCAAGGTATGATATACACGGATATCTTGTGACTCTTTTACTGTGCAAGCATAATCTACAGATGTAGTAAGGAAATATTTTTATATCAGCAATAAGATGTGTGGATGAGTTTGTGTTTCTGTAATGTGTTGCCACTTAATATGGTTATCAAATCCATGGTAAGGTATGGCCTTTCCTGAAGCTTGTTAACTGAGGAAAGATCACAGAATCACAGAACTGTAGGGGTTGGAAGGGACCTCGAAAGATCATCGGGTCCAACCCCCCTG
>NC_045560.1:49132137-49172137 GCF_009819795.1 Aythya fuligula | reverse complement strand
AGCTATTTTTTATAGACTCTGTATGTATACTGGACTTGGACTTAAAGCACCTTGTGGTGTACTGCACTTAACAAGTGGCTGTCACATTTTATATAAAAATATCTGTAGAGCTGGAGCTCTACATGGCTTATATTGTGAAAACATGTATGGCTTGTAATTAATAATTTTTATGGCATGTTAAAAGGCAGAGGGAAAGAGAGAGAGATGGGGTAAAACATGGATGGCATGTTAATCTACTTAGAATTCTTTTTGATATCTATTCTTATACCTATATCTAATATGTAATATATCTAATCTTATCTATTTGATAAGATTTTCTCTGTCTTTTCCAATCATCTTTACCAAGAAAAATCCATGAACATTGGACTCAGTGAGTAAACTAGGGGCTTTAGATCCACCTATTCCAAGGAACTTGTCGTGATTTTCTTGAAAAGTTCTTGGGACATGCCAGATGTTGAGTATTACCAGTCTTTCAGGGTACTTAATTTCTCTCTGTTATCTGGCAATTTATTTAAAAATAAATAATTTTTAAATGATTTCCTGTCTTTACAGGAAATTTATTGTCCATATCCTGGACAATACTAAAGGAATATCCTTCTTCAACTCATAGCCTTTTAATGATCAGTTTAGAGTCAATTATTCAGAGTAATTCCCTGTTCTAAAAGGAGAAATGTTCTTTGCTGCAGCAGTACTCCCAGAAAGGACACGAGAAGGTACCACTCCTCTTATGGCTTGCCCACTTACCTTCATTATATTTGTTTTGCTTACTTTATCATGATAAGTGGATGAAAGCTTCATTAAAAATCTTAACTTCCGTAGTCCCTAGTCCTTATAATACTTCCTCTTTGATACTGTGCACATGTACGTGATATGGAAAGATTAATGGGTTTTAAGACCAGTATTTTTTCAGCTAAGCTACACTATATTGTGATCAAAATTTTCACAGAATGACCCAGAGGTCTGAAGTTTTTTGTATGTGTTTTTTTTTTTTTTTTTTTTTTTTTTTTTTGAATGCTTTGCTTTGATTACCTTTAGTGAGCTGTCCCGTTAACTGTAGTGTTTATTCTTTCTTCTTAATGAAAACTTTGAAAAAATTTGTCTCCTAATTACAGTTTGTAATAGCTAAAGATTTTAAGAACAGAACTCTCAGTTGACTTTACAGCTATCTCCTTTATGACTTGTACAGAGATGGCTCTTTGGAGTTTGTAGAAAGGTCTTAATTCTCAAACTTGTGCCTTGGATGAAGGTTTTAAAAATGTCTGGCTGAATGAACTTGGTAATATGAGTTTGCAAGGTCCATTGAACAATATTTTCTACCCAACAGCTGCCTTCATCTCCATGACAGATAACTAGAATCCAGTAAAATCATACAGAAGCTTGCAGACAAAATATTGGTATAGAGGTGCTAGTGTTAGCATTAGTATCATTACCAAAAGGTATCTAAAACAGAAATTGCAATAAAGTATGCAAAAAATGTAGGCTGTACAGTTCTTCACCACATACACTCAATTCCCCTCTGGAAATAATTATGCTGCTCTTATCCCCTGCACTTCTTGTAGTCCCTTGGGCTCCGCCTTGCATCCATGCTGAAGACTTTTAGCTAGCAGGCTAAAAGTCTTCGGGTTCTTCCTTTGCACTCCTGATGAGAGCATCATGTGTAACAAAAGCAAAAGAAGGGTCACAGCAAAGAGATTTTTTGAATTGCCATGGACTTGCTGCTCACAAGGGGAATGTTTGTTTTTGTTACTGAAATGTGGATTACTATTTCTTATAATACTTGCTTAATGGTAGTGAGGTGATCTGGAAACCTTGCAAGTTCCTGTGAGGTGGAAATGCAGGCACATGGGAGGCAGGGCCATTCAAAAGCTCAGGAGAAGAGACTTCTGCCTGATCCTCTGTCTGCAGCTCTCTTTTGTGTATCTCCTCCTTAAGGGTACCTTGGAAAATCCAGCTTGCTTCCAGGAAGCTGCACTGACTTCAGTGGTATTTTATACTGGAAGAAAGCCTTGAATTGCTGATGAGATCTGCAATTACATCTGAAAGATGAATACTGGGATATGATAAAAAAGGTTGAGGCTAAGACGTAGTCCTACACACAGAGAGAAGCCTATGTGAACTTCTAGATATAAGAAAGTGAAGTTTTACTTCTCTGAGGTATAGTCTACTCAGCTATTCGTGGATGGGACTGCCGTGGTAATGCAATGGAAGTGTGTATTGTAACATCTCTTGTATGTTGTGTGCTGTTGTGTTCTATATATAAGTCTCTTATAGTTGGATATTTTGGACTATTTCTTCTGCATTAATACTTATGAATTTCCTTTGGAGCTTCAGAATTGATGACATGATGTATGCATGGTGATAGAGAGGTGGCAAATATGTATACAGTATCTTTTCTTTTTAATTTAAAACCTCAAGGTTGAAAAAAAAACAAACAACCAGGCATATTTTCTGCCATCTTATGTAAATCTTGTGGATCAGTCAAAACCTAACAGAGAGTGTAGTAATCCAATCTACATATGGTTTATGCTATCCATCCAATTATTCTGGGTAGGGTCTCTATCTGTATGTTCTGACAAGTCCTAAAATAAATTATCATGTGGTATTGTTTCAGACATGATAATTTTGTACCACTGAGCAAAGAAAACTGTAAACTGCAAAATAAATAATAAAATCATAATTACTGCTTTTATTAATTCATACTATATTAATACAATACAATTATCTGGCAGGCAGGAATTTATGAATACTCAACAGAAAGTCACCAAATTGTTGTTATAATGAACACAAAAACTAACACTTTAAAATAGTAAATTACATTTTGTTACTCTTAAATGACAAATGCTTTTGAACTTTGTAATTGGAAATAATGTATTTTAGCACCCTGAAAAAGGCTACTAAGAGTGTGGAATATTTCAAAATGGACAGGAATACTAATGGGTTATGATAGGAATTATTATGGAGAATTTTGCAATGCACCTTTGTTATTATCTGCTTTCATGCAGATTTTGACCTCTTAAATTCTTAAGGAATGGAGACCCTAAGCAAAGTTTCAGACTTGTACTATACATGAATCTTAAAGTGGAGTTCTTTGAGATTTGTTTGATAGTTCAGGAGAGGCTATCAGAATGCACAGTGAAACTACCAAAACCAATTTATTTTGAGAAGTGATCCAACTTTAAAAACAAAAAAAGAAAATGAAACTTTTTTTTCTCCTATTCTTGGATTTTTTGTACACTTTTATACCAAAAGGCATCCAAATTCTTTTCATGTTGTTTAATTTTGATTTTTTTTTTTTTTTTTATGTCATTTTAACTGTTGGAAAAGGGTGGAACTAACCACAAATTTGGAGTCATTTCAGATGCTTCCTCAAGGAAATAAAGCATAAAGGGTTGGTTCCTTATTTAAAAAATAAATAAATAAATTTGGAGAGGGGAGGGGGCTGTCTTAATCTTCCTGTGATAACCTGTGGCCTGTGCTGTGATGTTACTTAAGGAAATAATTTACTAATTGTTACTGCTTTTACATAGCTCTCAAACATCTTCTACAGTATGCAATATGAAATTAGGACACAACCCCAGCTGACACAGTTAATTTTAAAGAGCAGACAGAATGAGGAAGAAAGTAATCAACACCAATGTGGGAAATTTAATGCATCCATTGCTATTTTTATTTTTTAACGTAATTTAATTCTTTCTGCAGCATCCTACACAGTAGAGTCCAAATGTTGTAGACACTCTTTATTCCACACTGGAAACGTCTGCTCCAAGAGTTCCCATTTCCCCCTGCACCCAATCAACCATGTGTAAATGCTTCCACTCATTATAGTTGTACAGCTGTGTACAGCAGCTTTTGGGACTGCAGGGCACACCAGAGTGGTGACCTGATCTAGAAAGGGGAGGAATAATGTTACATTTAACCTATTTCTTCTCCAGAATTGGTGCTCAAATGATGGTTTATTGAGTTAAATATTTGGGTATTTTTTTCTTTCTTTAAATATTCTTCCTCATCCTTCAGGGAAGTCTCTGTCTTCAAAATGGACTTGATTATGAATTATTTCTGTTTTGTGTAGGGCGTTTCTAAGATAAGCAATTACATTTAAAAAAAAAAAAAAAAAAAAAAAAAAAAAAAAAAAAAAGCAATGACTGTGTATTTGGCTACTGGTGTAGCCAGACTGTGCCACCAGTGCTGAAGCTCGTTGTGGGCATGGTATCAAAGTTAAAGATGGGAGTGGAGGGAAACACCTATTATATTGAATAAAAGTTTTTGTAAATAATTGTTTTAACCAATTGCAACAACAAGGGAGGGCCCCCGCAAGAGCAGGTCCCAGGCTGGAGCTGCACCCCATGGATAGGAGCCAATGCAGGAGCAGGGAGTCTTGCGGGAGATGCTGCACAGGAGGGACCCATGCAGTCTGTTCCTGAAGGATGGACCCATACTAGAGCAGTTCCGGAAGCAGTTCACATAGGATAAATTTGAGAAGAACCTCATCCCGTGGGAGGGACCCCATGCTGGGGCAGGGAAAGTCAGTGACCATGAAGGAGCAGCAACAACAATGCTATGGACTGACTGCAACCCCTGTTCCCTGTGCCACTCCTGGTGAGGAGGTAGGGGAGGATGTATGGGAGGAAGGTGCTTTTAGTTTGCTTTTAGTTTGCTTTTAGTTTCTTATTGCTCTTGCCTGTTAGTCCGAGGTACTTCCTATTCCAAGTTTGTTTTTGACAGTGATGGTAAATGGTGAAGGATCTCCCTGTCCATATCTCAAACCTTGAGCCTTTTTTTTTTTTTTTAAATCATATTTTCTCCCCCTTCCTCCTTGGAGGAGGGGGAGTGATAGACTAGTATGGAGTTTAGCTGCCCATCAGTGTGCATGCACCACATATGCCAACCTGAATTGACAGCAAAACATCTTCTGTTATTCCTATAACTGGATATGCTAACTAACAGTAAACACTTAACTGCTTAGGAAAAAAAAAAAAAAAAAAAGAACTCAGAAGACATGCTGGAAAGTAATATTCTTTAAATAAAAAATGTGTGTTGGAATTGCACGTAAGATGTAAAATAATACTGTTAACTGTTTCTGTATATACTGGCTTTACAGAAAATAATTTTTAGTGTAAACTAATGCCATTTCCTGTTAGACAGCTGCCATGTTCTAGAAGGGTCAGGAAGCTCATTTGCCTCAAGTCTCAGCTTATAACACTCGTGCAAGTGTAGCATACCGAAATAAACATCCACAGTATTTTTGCATAAATGTAGAGTGACATAAGAATTGAGATGCAATTATTTAGCGTTTATGGGGGAAGGAGATGGTTTATTTGGTATGTCAGGGACTCTCTCCCTTGAGAGAGGGAAATCACTCACTTGAAATGTCTAAACTTTTACAATATGTGGATAGAGCACCAGGATTAAACAGGTAGTTCTTACAGCCATCGTGTGCAGAATTTGTGCCAACTCTTAAGCCATTTTGAATGATCATTTTCAGGAGTATTTAGGTTACATGAAGTTAGCACATGAAGGTTCATAATTAGTTAAAAAAAAGCCACCACCAACAATACAATTCAATTACGGAATTGAATAGGCAGTGCTGTGGATACAGTATGTCTAGAATTAAGGAGTTAATTGAACTTGAAACTCTACTTTTACAAGGTTTAGGGTGTTAAGCTTTATCATAGAAGTACTAGTGAGTAAGGAAAAAAAAAGAAATAGTGGTTGTTTTTATTTTTTTTCTTAATATTATTCTCTCATGAGTCCTCCCTGCATTAATGTTGAGTTTTGTGTTCAAATGCTAGATACTGCTGAAAACATTTTAGCAATATATAGAGGTTACTTGAACCAGGCACTTCAAAACAGCAAAGATTTGCAAGACAGAGGTCTTGATTTTCCCAGGCCAGTCAATGACATTTGGATAAAGCTATTATGCTTCAGGCTGTGGAGGTCAAAATAGATTTTTGCTCTATTACCAATAGATTTGTTTGAAAGTACGTTTATATCTGTACTCTGAATCTGACTATTTATCATTAATCAGAAGTCCCTGGTGTCAGTTTAGTTAGAAGATGGCAGAATCCCAAGCCTGGTTTCGAGGTTATGGAAGAAAGGAATGAGGATATTGAACCAATAGTTGATATTTTCGACAGAGCTGTAACGGAGAGAGCGCAAGGGACTTGTGTGTGCTCCGACGGTGCTGTGATGCATGTGCTGAGTGGTACTCTGTTGTGAGAGCCATGGGCAGGCAGGCTCTTGGTCTTATTGCCAAACACTCTGTTAACCTAAAATGTGCACCTGGCTCACAACAGCAGTATTTAAAGTTCAGCTCATTCAGTCTAAACCTCACTCAGGACATTTGCTGAGTAAGTATCATGCACTGCTGCTGAGTTTTAAAACTGAGAACCTAGGGCAGTGTAAGCCAGCAGGTGCAGGGCAGGATGGGGCGCTGTGTGGCTCTGGATTGTCATCCTCTGCTTTCCTTGCGTTCTTTTGACTGGAGGTCTGGTGCGGCTCAATGTATACTCAAATCAGTGTAAGAGGGAGCTCCCTGCCTCCCTTTTACAAAAATAATGGCTGGTCTTTGCTATCCTGGCCCTGCAGGGTTTTCAGATGAGGGTAGAAAGAGCATTAGAATAAGAAACAGCCCGTGCTGGAATCTGGATGAAAAAGTTTAAAGACTTAACCGCTGCCTAGCTCCTTTAGTTGATCCTTGGACCAGCAAGGCAGTGTGTGCATCTCTGCATTGGTTTTAGCAGACAATTTAGAAGGGTGAGGCACCAGCCTTCTAAATTAGGACTGTGTATTGTAAACTAGAATGGAAACAGTTAAAAAGTAATAATCATATCACTGGTTTCTGTGAACTGCTAACTTTGCTCTTATTTTTTTACCTGCACAAACGCATCCAGCTGCAGAATACTACTTGTTCTAACAGTGCGAGTATGTTTGCTTGCTTTGGTATTTTGTTTTTGCTTCCCTTTTTGCATCATAAACTTCTCCCCTTTTCTAGAAGTTCATATTACTCTACTTTCAGTAATAAGTAATAAACAAAACCCTACCTGATGCATTTAAAATTTATATGTACATATGTGGAGTCCACATCCCATTTTTAGTATTTATTTTTTAGCATTTTTTTTTATTTTTTACTTTAATGCTAGTGAGCTAGTAATTGCTTTACTATGAGAATGTGGTCGGAAAGCCTGGAGAAGAACATAAGTGTCTGTCTTCTGGAAGACATGAAGTTGTAGGGTTACTTAATACAACTTGCCAAATTTCCCCCGGTTGCTTGCTTCAGCTCAGATTAATGTCTTCAAAGTTCAAAATATTTTCTCTTTGGGACTGTTTTTTTTTTTTTTTTTTCTTGCTATAACTGCTTTGCACTCTATTTCACCATCTTTTTTTTGAAATTCACTTTCTGTTCGTGCTGTTTAAGTCAAAACCTAATCTGCTTTACAATCTGGCAAAATTATTAAGTAACTCAGCAAAAGATATTTGTTTCTGTATCATCAAAATTTTGTCCTCCGGCTGTATCTTTATGGATGTACTTCTGTTTGTATTTCTGCACAGTTTGTGCTGAGAATGACAGTCTTGAGAAATGGTTGGTTTTATGGCAAGCATGACAATACACTTATTTTGCTGGGAACTCTTGTACCTTTTGTCATCTGTAATAAATTTGAAGGAGAGAAATTTGGTTTCTGTTATTTTTACTCTTTTTTTTTTTTTTTTTTTTTTTAACCTGCATTTGGACATATGTTTTATTTTGACACATTTTAGTTGTTTATCAATTATCTGTCCAATTTTTACCAGCTCTGGACATACCTACTATTGTATCCAAAGACCTGTAAATTTCTTACTATGCTGTTTTAAACAATTTTCTAGTTGTAGTGAAAAATAATTTGGTCTTCCGCAGAAAACAGTTACTTAATTTAATATTCTGGTATTCTTAATTGTGTTAGAAAAACAGCTTCTGATCATCTCGCCTGTTAGTTGGTTCTGTGTAAGAGAAAAAGATGACTTTTGTAAACTATTTTTTTCTGTGGATTTTATTATTCTTGACTATTCAGAATGATTTTATTTGGTGGTTTGAAGTCTTCATTTAACCTTCCTTTAAGATATGTCTAAGATTTCCAGAATTTTGTTAAACTTGGTTTATCTGTAGTGTTTCCACTGGATGATGGATTTTATGAGATTCAGGTCTGCTGATGGGGTGGGGTTTCCTGCAATGCTCTTCAATAATTCTTGAAACAAACACTTATTTTATTATACTGTCTTCCTCTTCAATATCTGATTATTCCTTGTGTGTTTTTCTGAATAATCTTACTCTTTTGTAGTAAGCAGAGCAAAACTGAATAAAGCAGAAAAAGTATAATTGTGGTAGAAGTGCACTGGATTTTTACTTTGTCCTGAACAACCTAAAAGGAGTGTGAGAGAAGAACGGAGCCAGCTCATTTAGGAGGCAGAACCTATGGTCTTGCGTGAGCAGATAGCGAGTGCAGCTTTGGGTAGCAGCACTGATAACAGTTGTCCAGATAGAATCTTCATGCTTCAAATGAGGTTTAGTGGCTATGGATACATTTAACATACATGTACTACTCCTACAAAGTAAATCCACATCACAGCTTGACTGGCTGTTTCCTGCATGTCCCCAAATCAGCTACCCACTGATGACTGCAGGCTTTCCACAGAAGCTGTTGGAAGAAAGGGTCAAGAATCTTTCAGTTTCTGCTCTGCTGGTCTGTTCAGAGCAACCCCTACCAGAAGGGGAAATGATGCACGGTAGTGCACTGAGGTGACAAATCCAGAAGAGGTAGTGCTTTCTGATGCTAGGCCAGCTTTATTGTCAGGTTTCATTTGTTGTTCCTGGTATATATTTTGGAGTCATCAGGTGAAAAAATGACTAAGTAGCAAGTGAGTATTTGGAAATTTCTGTCAGAATGTAGTAACTTGGAAGGCAGTAACTCTACATGTGACACTGTAATGGAAGGTGACTTTCTTGCTTCCAGAAGAAATTGCATAGATTTGAAAGATTATCTTTTTATTTGACTTTATTTTAGACTCCACTCATACTATTTTTATTTCTTGAGCTCTGTAAGAATGTTGTCTTCCACTCATCTGTAATTTTGTAAAGGTGACACCAAGTGGAAGTGATATTGCATTGAGTGCACCTCCTTCCTCACCTTGCTGCCTTGTCTAAGATTTAAATGTTTAGGTTTTCTTCCTCCTTTATCTGCTGAAACTGCAAGTTTCTCCATTAACTGCTAGCTAAGAAACAATTCTTACTGCACTGACTGAAGGTATAACAACTGTATCAGTCTCCTGTGATTTTGTTTTTGAAATAGAATACTTCACAGTTTGTTCTAATTCTGAGTTGGAAAGCTGAAATTTCCCACAGACCTCATGTTGTCATAAGTGCTCATAGAACAGAACTGATTTTTAATTGGCTAAAGAGGCATAATGTTAAGAAAGAATAAAACTTTATTTCTAACATTAAAAAGTTAATGCTTTTAAAAATCTCTTTACTACAAAATTTAAACTAAAAGTTCTACTGATCGAGGTGATTATAGGCAGTGGGAGAAAACTGACCAAATCTTACTGGATTTTTATTTTATTTTTTTTTTTTCCATAAAGGTTTTTTTTTCTGTAACTCTTTCTTAATTGTTTGGTTTAGCTTGCTTCTCTCCCCCTCCTTCCTCCCCCCCCCCCCCCCCCCCCAAATTATTTCTGTGATGGAGGTAAATTCTAACATAACCTATTCATAAATCTGACCATCTAATTGTGTGTAAATTGCATTTATTAAACTTGTGGTGTTTACACCTTAAATAATTAATAGAGGTGACCAAAATAAGGCATGTAGGAATTAATTTAGATTAAATAATTAATTTTAGATTAATTAAATTAATTCAAATTAATTTAGAGTCTACAAATTTGCAATATTTTCAACCAGTACAGGAAACAATCTTTAAAAGCAAAGGTGTAATTGTCATGCATTTCAGAACACAGCTGTACTTCCATGATAAATCTGATGGATTAATACCGTGTTATATTTCAATAATATTTATATAGACGTTGAATACTGAAACCCAATACATAAACATGGTGCTTTGGATTATTTTTCTGCACGATGAGGAATACTGTTGCTCAGGATACTTTGGAATTGGGTTTCTAACTACCTGAATGAATCTCTGATTTGCTTGTAACCTCACCCTCTATACTTACCCTTCTTTTTCTTCAGTTTTGTAACTTGCATCTCATAATTTTCTTTATGAAAATCTGTTTTGCAAATCCATAAGTGCGGAAAACACCTGAATGTCATATTCCAGTGGAACAAATATTAGCTTTAAATGGAAAAATAAATGCCAAGCTCTAGTCTGCACTAGACTACATGTGTGTTCTTATAATTTATTGACCTGTGAAAGCTGCTTCAGCCATTTTGCTTAAGTACCTCCAGTAGAATATTATGTGTTTATCTTGTTCAGTTATTCAAGTTGATATGCTATATAAACATTTTGGCCGGAGAGTTTTTTGTGTACACCACTTTCTACCCTAAGCGAAGGAGCAGTAGTGACTACCTAGAGTATACAAAAGGGTTTCCCTGGCCTGATGCTCTTTTCTTTCTGCTCTTGTGTCCTGTTAATCATAGCAATATAGAGGAGAGCTGTCAATGCAGAATACATCAGCTTCCCAATCCTTCCTGCTGTACAGGCGATTGTCATCTGTTAAAATGTTTTCCCATGGACTAAATGCCTGCCCAAACACGAGTACATATAGAGTGTTTTTTTTTTTTTTTTTTTTTTTTTTTTTTTTTTTACTGATGTGGTCTAAGATTCTTTGTAGCTTTGCTTTTTCAGTAGCCTGATGAGAGGTGAACAGGTTAAAGCTTGATGTAAACAACATTCACTTTGCTGCATGGTACCATATATTCCAGTGCATGTGTGGAACTGGAAGGCAATAATAATAACAATAATAAAGGAAGGCACCATTAATTAGGCAGCTCTTGCGCTGTCAGGAGTGGATAATTCTAGGTTTTGATGTCCCTGTATCATTATGAGGATTGTTTTCTAGTGTATTAACTTTTTTTTTTTTTCCTCCACCAGTTTTGAAAGTGTAGTAGACACAGTAAGCAGCTGAAAATGACAGAATTGACCACTCAGATCTTACTGCTTTGCTTTTTTTTTTTTTTTCCATTTTGCTTTTATATAAATACTTAACACTCCCTTTGCTTGGCAGTTGCTGCCATTGCTTAAGTTTTCATCTCTTCCTTGTTCTCATTGTGGACTAGTAAATAATAGCATTTGGGATTCTGTTCTTTTACAGGTTTCAGCAGTGAAAAAGTCCAAATATCACAAGTGACAACATTCATAAAAATAAAACAGGCTGAAGTAATGCTTCCTACCCATATAGGAGAATGTACTACATCCTCTTTTTTAAGAGAATGTTTTGAAGATTTTTTTTTTTTTGAGAAAATGAGTCCTTTATTCAGTGATGATGATGATAATAATGTTGTTGTTGTTGTTGTTATTTTATACTGATCAAGAAGGACAATCCTGCATGTTTATTTGGCACTTCTGGGATAGGCAGTGACCAGTGCTCCCACCTTTCTGTAGGGTCTTTGGAAGACCGATAGTAGAGCTGTCACACCCATCTCGAACAGCAAAACCGGCAGGATCCCTGGGCAGAACGGGCAGTCTGAAACAATTCCCAACTCTATCAGGGTGTAAATTTATTTCTGACCGACGACGCTCTTGCAGTCACTAGATGGCAGTATATCCTCCGAGATAACAAAAGGGCCTCGAACATGGACCCGAAGTTGAGGATTGATATGATTCGGATCTGTCGGTATTATATTAAATCGCTTATACTGTTGATGAATTTACATCGGAAACGAAATGTGGTGTTTTCCTCTGAAGTGTGAGTTTTGCCGACTGGGAACTATCCATCTATGGTGTTATTTTTCTCATCTTCCCTGCCCCCACCCTAAGTTTTCAGTTTATTTGCCTTTTTTTTTTTTTTTTTTTTTTTTTTCGTGGGAGAGTAAGAGGGAGAATGGAACTTGAAAGAAAAGTTGTGAACAAACTGGGAGTTTTATTTGTGGCTTTGTAGGTTACTGAAACAAATACAATAAGATACCTGGTTTGTAGTATTTTCAGATGCAGACATAATTCTTCTTGTGTAGTAGTATTCTCCATAAAAACTTCTGAGCATTCTGTCTCAGTATTTATGTATCATTTCTTGTTTTCTTCTTCCCCAGAGTATCAATAGCAATTTTAGAATGCAAAACATTTGAAAAAAAAATTGCATTTATAGAGTTCTACATTTACTATTTTCTTACTGCTCTTCAGGTTGTACTACCTGTATTATTTATTTGTTTAATAAAAATACATCTAAAAACAAATAATATATATATATATATTTAACCTTTTGAAAAACCTGGTTGTCAAAACTTATAGAATACTGGATTGATTTAATGCTAGCAGTCTTCTAGTGATATGCAATCCATAATATCTTGAAATATTTTTTTTCAACTTAATGTTGAAAAAAATGTTACTTATGTTACTAATGTTACTTAATGTTTTTAGAACAAACACACAAATGTACATATACTGTTTGAAGAATATTGGAGTACAATATATTTAATACAACATGTGTTGCAAGCTTTTTTTCCCCCTTTAAAATGTTTATATTCTTTTTTAGAAATTAAGCAATCAAACAGATATCTGATGTATCCTATCTTCTTTAACCATTCATAGCATGCTGTTTTTTTTTTTCTCAATGGCATGTCGATATTACATCAATATCATCATTAGAAATTGTAACAATCAGACAGATTTGCAGTGTACACTTATGATTTGTAAAGCATGCATTGCATATTTCTCTTAAAAGCACATCAATATCATTAGAGAATCAGCAGTCAAATAGATCTGTATAGCAAGCATGTGCTGAGCATGATTATATTTAGAATTTAGGCTTTGTTTATTTCTCCTTAAGTTTATTTCTGCTTCTTATCAAAAGGGCTATCTCGATACCATCTTTTACTGTAAAACCTTTAAAATAGTGTTTCTGTAAACACAGTATGATATAAACCTCTTCCAGAAACTCTAGTAATAGTGCATTAGGATTCACAAAGGTATCATAAAATGGTTTGTGAAAGACTTATAGTATCCCAAGCCTTTAACTTTCCAACAAAAGCTTTGATTTTTGAGGGTAACTTTAGTACTGCATACATGCAGTTATTTATCACTAGTTCCTGCTTTCCTTTAACAGTATTAAAATGTTTTCTCTGCAAATGTTATTAACTTGTGTTGTAAAGTTTAATATTAAAAAAAAGTGAAAAAAAACGGTTTACCAAGATGTGAATCTTATTTCTTACACATTTTATTCAATTTGTATCAAAAACCATAACCTAGTATTAACATTCTAAGATGATGAAAACGTAGCAATGGACTATAATTTTGTGCCATATGCTAGAGAATTAATGGCATGCCCCTACCACTGTAAGATAGCAAGCAATTAACTGTTCTCCCACATGAGTGTGCATATTCCTTATTTTGATGATGATCAAATACAGCGATTCATTAATATTGGAAAAATACAGTTATTATTAAATTCTCTTTCAGATGTCAAGGTATGTAGAAATTTTGTCAGAGAAGCAAATCAAACCAATTATGTACAGAAAGAATATTTTTTTCCATTACAATGTTGATTGTAAACTTAATGGAGAGACGTTATGATGCAAGTTGCTTTTGTGTCTTTTGTAAATAACAATTATTGCAGAGCAGAATTTTGGCCTTCTATCTTTATAACCTGTGAAACACTCATTTATTTTTAGATTTGCTTTAAACACAGTAATATAATAAGGAATGGCAGAGTCCTACTTTAAAGAACCATTTGTTTGGGCAGTAAAAATATAGCCTCTCAACATTCTTAACCAATTATCCTTCTTTTGTTTATGCTGTTTATGGCTTGTGGGGTAATGGCTCCAGCAGAGCTAATAGTCGGCACCAGTCTGGACATCATTGCAGGAGAAAGATTCACTTCTCACGGAGATGACTACTGCAGTTGCCCCAGCCTGTGTGAGGTCCCTGCGAGGGTCACTCTCCTGACATCTTGCAGTAGGTGAGGACAAGGACATAGCATATACCATTTAAATACGGATAGTTTAACCTTGCCTAACATTTCACCTTGGATACTGTTGTTTTTTCATAGCTCCCTTTTCAGAGCTAATATAGTAGCTTTATGGGTGTGGAAGCATGATTTTTATCTTGGCATTGGTTTGAGGATAATCAGGTCATCTGTAGAAAGCAGCCTGAACTCTGACTCCACTCATTTAAAACCAATGATCTCCCCAGACTATCTGCCTTGACTGTGTACTCCAGCAACTGATGTTGATTTATATGAAAATCATTTATACTTTTTTTTTTTTTTTTTTTGTAATTTTTGCCCATTGTTTGCTGCATTAAACAAGTTACTCTGCTGTAGTCATGGTAATTGTACATTCTGGACTTGCTTCAGATGCATCTGTGCCTCATGGGAGTCAGTCACATGACAGCTATACAGAGATTTTTTTTTTATGTCATCAAATTGTGTCCTCTGTGCCTATATCTGATGCAGGGGTCATGAACTTTAGGTTCAGTAATAGCAGAAAATAGGTCTAGATGAAGAGAGAGCCTTCTGGAGGATTGCATGGATAGTACAAGCACAAAGAGAAACTGCTGACAACTAAGCTTTCCTAACTGTCAGGTACTTATTCTCAGCTGATGCAATAATAATTTGCACAGAACAATAAGCTGTATTGCTGTATATAATATTCTTTTTTTCTAATGACTCATTATCCTAGGATGATGAGGAGATGAGTAGAATATAAGTGTATTAAAAACATAATTGCTTTTCTATTCAAACAAAAGCATGCAGTGTATACGTTGTGACAAATGCCTAATGAATAGGAGTGGAGCTTTTTTGTTCTGTTTCAGTTTATGGCAATGCCTGCCATAAATGCCTATTTAAAATCTTAATTGCTTTTAATTTTAACAGTTACCTGATAGTCGCTTCTGGTTGGAGAATCATACATGAGAATATGTCTCTGCACTGCAAATAAGGGCTGTTTATATATAAAGTATGTTAACTTTTATGATTGAAGTTACGCAGTTGTAAAATGAATTTTGTACAGCTATTGCTATTATAACATAAATACAAGACCAATATATGTTTTTCATGCTGTTGTAGCCAAAATGCAATACAAATCCTTTGAAAATATTCATGGGAAAATATTTTGCTTTTAAGGATGTCTGCATTCTATGTCTCTCTATTTTTCCATAGAAGTATTATCACTTGACTTGGATTAAAACTTGCTATTGTTAAAGCCCGTCTTATGCAAGCATCCATGTTTGGTTCTGATACTCAGTGGTAAAAACCTGAACTGTCCAGACTAATTATTCTGTTCAGATGGCATTGGTCCCATGTAGTCACTTCCATAAATACATTAGAACATGAAAGATGCCAAGGCAAATTTTTATTTCACTTACAGACCCACAGTGTACCTTTTTGGTTGATGATCAGCATTCCTGGGCTGTAATTCTGGACTGTTCATTATCATCATCTCAGCTAGAACCACCACAGCATGTGATATTTTTACATAATTAAACATTGTCTCTATCCTTGGCTTATCACCCAAGCCACTGAAGTCCTTTCCAAACCCCTCAGGGCAATGGTTATGAAAAGAGTTACTACAAACTATAGGGACCAGCAGACTATCT
Organism: Aythya fuligula; assembly: GCF_009819795.1. Classification (NCBI taxonomy): domain Eukaryota; kingdom Metazoa; phylum Chordata; class Aves; order Anseriformes; family Anatidae; genus Aythya; species Aythya fuligula. The sequence goes on along the minus strand of NC_045560.1, from coordinate 49,156,406 downwards.
ATTAAGTAGGAACCATGCCTTTTTCTGTTGGTGGTGTTGAGGTGTTGTTTTTACTGGGGAAATTTGGTCTTTGTTGTCTATGTCGCTTCAGTAGTTTTGTATGAGCATCCTTGAGAGATACTGTGATTAAACTGTCCTGAGTGCTACGTCATGTCAAGTGCAAGTCATTTTAACTTCTGAGGAGACTCAAAGACCATGGTAAAGGCAGGAGGACCATGAACTACACCAAGGTGGGATGCAGTGCAGGCATAAAGCAGCATGTGCCTTATCACCCACTGTAAGGTGTAGTCTCTGCACTCAAGGCTCAGACCAAGTGTTCCATCTCTGACAAGGTGTTAGTATGGGATGTTTAAATATTCTTTCAGTTAAAACCTGGTGGAAAGTAAGATTCTCTCTGCTAAAATTAAATGCAAAGACATATGACTTGTGTAGAACAGTCTGGCATATCTGGCATGGCTATTAACATTTTTTTTTTCTAATGGTCCTTTAAGTATTTTCAGAACCTTTGTTTCTACTGCATAATTAAAGCTTTACTTTCTTAAAACAGTGACATTCTCTTTCCAACCAGTAGTTGTTTACCATTTGCCCTGCAAACATATATGAACAGTTAATTTATGCGTTGACTAAGTGCTCTGCTTGATATATTATGGCTCTATAGGACAGAAGTGTACTAATAGAATTACAGAATTATAGAATGGTTTGGGTTGGATGGACCTTAAAGATCATCTGTTCCACCATTCATCTTAGTGTTATCAACGAACATGGGTGCACTCAATCCTATTGACCATGTCATTGGCAAAGATGTTAAATAACACCAGTCCCAATACAGACCCTTCTGGGATACCATGAATCACTGGTCTCCACTTGATCAGTCTCACTGGTTGAGTGCAACCACACATCCTATTCCTTACCCACTGAGTGGTCCATCCATCAACTATGTTTCTCCATTTTAGAGACAAGGATCTGTGAGACAGTATCAAATGATTTCATAGAACCATAGAATATCCTGAGTTGGAAGAGACACACAAGGATCATAGAATGACCTGGGATGGAAAAGACCTTAAAGATCATGTATTTCCAACTGGTCTGCCATGGGCAGGGACACCTCCCAATAGATCAGGATGCCCAGGGCCTCATCCAAACTGGACTTGAACCACCTCCAGAGATGGAGCATCCACAGCTTCTCTGGACAACCTGTGCTAGTGCCTCACCACTCTCTGAGTGAAGCATTTCCTCCTAACCTCTAATCTAAATCTATCCTCCTTTAATTTAAAACTATTTCCCCTGTCCTGTCATTATCTGCCTGAGCAAAAAGCTTTTATAAGCTCCCTTTAATGAAAAGCTGCTAAGAGGTCTTCCCAGAGCCCCTCTCCTCTTTAGGTTGAACAGCCCCAGCTTTCTCAGCCTTTCTCCATTGGAGAAACTAATCTAGTGACCCAAATCACAGTTCACCTGCACAGTTAACCTGCACAGGCCCAGATATGTTCTGGATGTACAGTATTGGCTTTGGGCTGTGCTGTGTGTTTGCCAAGGCTGCAGGACAAACTGCTAGCTCACTGTAATTTAGCAAACCTGTAGGCAGCTCCCACTTGTCACCAGTTACCATGCCATGTGGCTTTCGTTGTCTTTAAACCTGCAGCAAGAAGTTCTTATGTGTACATCCTTTCTGTTTGACTGTTGAAAGGATGCATGGAGTGTTTTTCTTTTAAGAAAATCCTATATCCCTTCCAGGAATTGGATCTGAACAGCATGTTGGTCAGATCCCTGTTTGGATCTGCACAACCCAGTGTTCCCTGCACCTGAGGGGATGTAAGATTTTCTATACTAGCCTCTCCTTCTTTATGTTACCTCTAATAAATGGCATTTTAAGTGATAGTTTGCAGAGTCTGAGTGCCTATTTTACTGGGATCATGAAGAAACAGCACCTCCTGGTGCAAAAGTCAAGGGCCACCAAGGTGATCAAGGGACTGGAGCACTCTTCCCCTGACAAGAGGCTGAGAGAGATGAGACCACCTGGCATGGAGAAGAGGAGTCCCAGGGGAGATATGATCAATGTGTACAAACACCCAAAGGGAGGATGCAATGAAGATGGAGCCACGCTGCCCTTGGTGGTGCCCAGTGCCAGTACAAGAGGCAACAGGCAAAAACTAGAACCCAAGCGGTCCACCCTGAGCACCAGGAAGCACCCCACCACTGTGCATGCAATGAAGCACCAGCAAAAACCACCCAAAGGCAACACTGCCCCCCTGACCCCCCAGTGACCCCCAAAAGCTGCCTGGACATGGTCCTGGGTAACTTATCCTAAGTGGAACTGCCCAAACAGGGGGGCTGGACTGGATGACCCCAGAGGTTCCCCCCATCCCCAACCAGCCTGCGACCCTGTGAAAATGGATGACAAAGACTGGGGAGACCTGAAGGGGAAACGGGAAAGCACAACCAAAGTCCCAAAAAAGAGAGGGAGACACACACTGGTTTGCTTTTACTCTTGGTTACTTTTGCTTTTTTATTATTTTTATTATTTTGCATAGTTATTTAGAACTCTTTATTTCCCACTCCTGACGAAGAGTCCTAAGGAAGCATCTACACTGGACCTCAGCGCCAAAGTCCAGCACTTCTTCCTCCTGTTGGAAGGGACGTCTTCTGCTTCTCCAGAGGAACAGCTGCCTCTCTCGCTTCTGTGGCACCACGCGGAGGTCCCAAGGAGCCCGCAGGCTGTCGGACAGGCTCCTCCTGTTGACCCTGGTGCAGCAGCTCAGAGGACGCCAGTCCCTGTCCTCTCCTCTTCCTCAGGGCTCAGCGCAGAGGAGATGCCAGCTCTTTGGGAAGTGCTGGAGTGGGGGATGGCAAAGGAGGGATCCTCCAAGCTTTGGCTTGAAGAGTTGCCAGGAGGCAGATGTTACCTGGGAGTCCACCAGATGTTACCGGACTCAGGGCTCTCCTGGCTGATGGAAAGTGCCTTGCAGTCAATGCCTCCGTGGAGCGCGCCGTTTGGTGGGACATGGAGAGCCCCTAGCGCTCCTATGCATGTTTATATGCTGTCTCTTCAGAGGCAGCCTGTGCACGATGTTGTGGTGCCAGGCCTGCCCTGATGGAGGTGGATCCACTTCCATTGGTTGTTCTTCATCTGGATGTGGATCCACCTCCATGGGCTCCACGTCGCCATCAGCCGTATCGATGTCCATTGGCTCTGGCATGCATCTCCTCCCCGTGAGCCTTGGCTTCTTTAGGGGAGGAGGATTCATTCTTCCTCAGTGGAAGATAAATTATTTGCCTATCTCTAGCAAAATAAACTCTCTCTTCTCTGGGCCTCCTCCAACTCCTCTCTAGCTCTGGCCCTAGCCGCTCAGCGACTGAAGGTCTGGCCGCAGGGTCCCCCTATTTATAGGGGTTGGATGGAACGGTAGTGACATCAGGGGGCCATGGCAACATGATTCTGACACTGTCCCATGGTGACCAAAACATGGCAGTGCTGGGAGCTGGGGCCTATGGCCTGAAAGCAGCCCCAGTTTTGGAGGAGGAGGAAGGACGGATGTGCTGAGAGCCCCTTCCTGGGGATGGATCCCCCGGTTTGCCAGAGAAAATGCCTGCCCCTGGGGCACGGGGATCTGTGGGGTCTCCAGCTCCCTCTTCATCCTGTGCCTGGCATCCTTTTCCATTTGTCAACAGTGGCAAGAGTGTCCCAGCAGGGTTGGGCTTCTGCACTACTGCCCTGCTGCCTGCAAGTGGAGCCACCCTTGGGCCCAACAGTAGCGGAGAGGGGTCAAAGCATGCCAGCACCTTGCACACAGCAAAGGGAGACACAACGAATAAACGGTTGAGTTTCATGGGTTGTGTGAGCCCTTCTTTCCTGTCCCATTTATGCTGTCCAAGGAGCATGAGCAGGTGGCATCACCTCTGCTTCATCCCCAAGGGAGAGGTGTGGAAAGGAGAGGGCCTGCCATCCTCTGGGGTGCTGTGGTAGGTCCACAGGATGGGTCGGTTGGAGGGTCTGCAAGGTTCCTGGGGCCTGGTGGTGGTGGGGTTGTCCTGTGTGAGTACAGGAAGGCCAACTGGGGGCTGCTGTCCTCAGCCTGTTCTCCCCTCAGTTACCAAATGGGTGGCTGAAGAGGAAGACAGGCCCTCCACGACCCTGCAGACAGATGAGCTGGAGATCAACCAAGCCTCTAGATAAGTGGTTAGGACAGATTTGACCTCTGCAAGGGAGGTCTTGGTAGGAGGAGGGCTGACGGGGAAGTGGCACATGTGCATAGGTTTCTGTCCGCCACCATCAACTGTTTCCTATGCACCTCAAGGACTGGGGAAAGGTTCAGAGCCTAACATCAGGTAAAGAGGAAAGGGAGGTGTTTCTGTTTCCTGTACAGTAACTAAATTACAAGCAACGTGCCAAGAAGTTGTACAGACTGCTGTTGAACTAAGAAAAACTAAGCTGGTTGTCTTGGTGTTTCTGTTGTCAGCTTGATGTGCCTGTGTTGCCATGGTTGCAGGTGATCCCAACACCCCATTTTCATGGCTGGGTCCAGGGTTTTGCTTTCACAGCTTGCAGAGATGCAGCAGGAGGTCATACTGACTAATTCTTGGCTTCTTTGCTTCCTTCGGCTCCTGCCTTTTTGTGAAGGCCTCTGGTGTGGGCCACATGTAAAGGAAACGTTGACAGTTCTGCAGGTTATATTCCATCAAGATCAGTCACCTTGGGATAAACTGGAGAGGATGGAGACCCCACAGGCTCTGGGCACGGCTTCCATGCCTGGGCACCCTCACGGGGATGAGCCTTCTCCTTTGCCTAGCTGCGAGTTGTCCATCCTCCAGCATGGGCCTGCTGCCTCTCATCTTTTCACCGAGTGCATGATCTTCTCCTATGCTCCCAGTAGGCATCTGTAGTCAACACCCAGGTGTGTCCCCCCATCTCTCCCTCCCTTGAGTTAGAACATTATACAAACACAGAGAGATCCGAAGGACTAAAACTGCATACATGGCTGAAATTTGAACAGAACAACAAAATAGAGAACCATGCCCTTAAAAGGCAGAATTCAAATACAACAATGCAATGTGGGATCTTCTCAGCTTAAAAGGACAGAAAAAGCAAACTCTGACACAGCTGTGAAAAACAGGTAGTACATTAAAATTAAGGGACAAACTTCCAGTAAACAGACAAAAGCCTTATATAATGAATGCATATAACGTGAATATCTGTGATCAACTACTCCAAATATGCACCAGCACAGAAAGAGGCTGACAAGATTTTTTTCAACAAAAGAGAAATAACGTTTCTAGCAAAAAAGAATAAATATCGTATCTGGCCTAGCAAAATGAAGGTAGTACAGGGATATAAGTGGCTTTGATAAATATCTTTCAGTACATCTGGAAAAGCCCGTCAGGAGTGATCAAAGTTCAGAGGGAATCCAAAGAGCGTGTAATGCAGCTTTCCATAGTAACAGAAGTTGGCACAGAGGTACAGCAGCTTACTTCCTCTCCCTCAGTACCATCTTCATGCTCTAACCAGGGCATTAACTAAGAATGTATGGATCTGGCTCCTCAATAAGAAGTAAGGGATCTGCTAGGTGTTAAAACGACAAAAACACCTGGTTTCCACTCCCCAGATCCAAAGAAAGTGCTCATCAGCACATAAACTCAAGGGAGGAATTGGAAACACAGCAGGTGTTGTTCAGGGATGGGTGAGGAACTTCTTGGGGCCATCTTTTCAGAACACTGATCATCACCAATTACTTGTGCTATGTGACAAAAAAACTTTTCCAATCACACATTTTTCTGAAACTAGAGACCTAGAGTTAAACTCAGTGATTTAGATTGGCATATATTAATCCTTTTTCTCCCCATTCTTATATTTAACCTCTAATCTTTTTGCAGATTATAAAACAATACACTAGAAACCCAGCATGGCTCTTCTTTAGATTTTTATAGTATGTAACAACAAAGCAATATTTTGCTTAAAGAATCATAGAGTCCAACACTTGGCTCCACACAGAACCAGCCAAAAATCAAATCATATGTATATGATCATTGTCCAAATACTTCTTGAGCCCTGGCATGATTGGTGCCATGACCACTTCCCTGGGGAGCAAGTTCCAGTGCCCAACCACCCTCTCGGTGAAGAACCTTTTCCTGATATCCAGGAAAGCTGGAAAGCTGCTGTCGCAGCTTCATGCTATTCCCTTGGGTCCTATCGCTGGTCATCAGAGAGAAGAGGGGCACCTGCCCCTCTGATCCTACTCATGAGGAAGATGTAGACCTCAGTGGGGTCTTCTCTCAGTGTTACTTCTCTAGGCTGAACAAACCAAGTGTTTTTAGTTGCTCCTCATACGTCTTCCTCTCTAGAAACCTCACCATCTTTGTAGCCTTGCTTTGGACACTCTAATAATTTTATGTCCTTTTTATACTGTGGTGTCCAAAACTGCGCACAATATTTGAGGTGATGCTGCACCAGCACAAAGAAAGCAGAGCTGGGCAATCTCTTCCCTCAACCGCCTAACAGTGCTGTGCTTGATGCTCCCCATGGTACAGTTGGCCCTCCATCCTCCTGTCCCCCAGCCTGTATGTATAGCTAGGGTTGCTGATTTGTACAAGTCCAGGTTGATGACATCAGTTGCTTTTCCCTTATCCACCAGTGCTGTAAACCCTGTTGTAAAAGGGCATCAAATTTGTTCGGCATTATTTGCACATAGTGAAGCCATGTTGACTATCAACAATCACTCCTCATAGCTTCTAGGAGGATCTGCCTCATGATCATGCTTGGCACAGAGACGAGACTGACTGGTTTGTAGTTCCCTGGGTCTTTCCTTTTTTTTTTTTTTTTTTTTTTTAATAAATAAATAAATAAATTAGGGGTTATATTTCCACTTTTCAGTCTGTTTTCTCTAAAACAATTCTCAAACTTCTGCTTTCTTCTCTTTGTTTTTCTTCTTTATACCATGTCAACATCTGACAAAAACAATATTTTGTTCATAGATTCATCTTCCTCAAGTCCCTGTGTTATCTGTAAAACAATTTCAATTCTTTCAGCCAGCACATTTGGTGCCTGTCCCAAAAGTAGCTGATTTTTTTTCTTGATGTTGTCCAGGTTCCTGGTATACAGTTTTACCAGGGATGACTGGACTGATTGAAGTCCTCCAGAATTCTGATTTTCATTGCTCCTTCATCAGTATAGATGTATACAAGAAAGAAAAGAAAAATATCTTCCTGAGACAGGCTTTCTAAGAGACATCATTCTTTTTCTTCTGTTACCCTTTTACCTGAGAAGGAGCTTGAGAGAGGTTTAAAACTGTTCTGTCTTATCCTAGAAGGTTTCGTCCTATTCCTTGGAATCCACATTTCACCTCTCCAATTTTAATTTTTATTTTTATTTTAATTTTAATTTTAATTTTAATTTTTATTTATTTTTTCCAGTGTCAGACTGAATTTCTCTTGGCCAGTGTAATCTAGGGCTGTAATATTCCAAGAGTTTGCTTTTGCATTTTATTTCAGCATCTCCCCACCTGGTGGGTGGTATGCTCTTGACATGCAGTTCCAGGTCACTGACTTTCTGTTTGCACAGGTTCTCTGGCCAAGAGCTGCATGGCAGTCTCAGAATCATCTGTTTTGTGATTACAGAAGTGCTACTATTCTGCATATGTTTGACCAGCACATGCCTGGAGTAGGGGTTATAGATACATTTAATTTTCAGCTTGTCTCTTAGCACTGAAGCATTCCCTGCATGTGTTTTTTTTTTTTATTATTATTATTTTATTTTTGTTTTTTTCTTCCTTTGATATTTTTGTTTACTGTTAAATGCTACATTCTTTAAAGGCAAAGAAAGTTGTCTGCAAATTTTGTTAGCAGATTTTCTAGATTCAAAAGTGTTGCATATTATAGCATTTACACCCCTCCCCTCCTGCCCCATATAAATGCATTGTTTGTGTCTGGGAAATGGAGTCAATGAAAGTATAGTAATCAATAGTCCAACCCATGCCAAGTGGATCTTGAATCTGTATCTGCTGACCTATTTTTGTCCTGTCTGTCTTCACCATGGATATTTGCTCAGTTTTGATTCACAAGTACTGGTTCTGCTTTCTCGCTGGGTGGTATCACTTCATAAATATTTCTACATCTTGCCCATGGTGCCAGAACACTGTATTTCCAATATTTTGAAAGTGCTTGCTGAGAAGTCATTTGGCTTATTATCAAATGGCCACAGCCCAGCAATAAGCTATAGGTGACATTTTTAATATGAAGTTGGCAGGTCTCATGACTCAAACTGGGCATTTAATGTTTTCCCTAGAATAGCTTATTTGTGCAAAAGGAAAATAAATACAACAACAAACACAGTTTGGTAGTTAAAAAAAAACAAAAAAAAAAACAAAAAAAAAAACTTTCAGAATTGAAGGAGTCATATAATATTAAAAACAATATTTGGTGTTTTTGAAATTCTGATATAAACATTTCTGTATTTTTTTTCCACTTTAGTTTTCAGGTTAAATTTAATAAGGAAATTAGATGCTGCTTATGGTATGACTGATTTAGAGAAAATGCCATTATCTTTTTAGCCTAGAAGTTAAAGCATTCATATTCGGTGAGTTAGACAACACTGTTTTTCTCTTCCTGTTTCCTGACTGAAAACAAGTCCTTAGACCAAAGAACTTCCTTTTCTAGGAGCAGACTTCACGTTCCCATGCCAACACTTCATTTGGTCTTACTCATCATACTGTAAATATGCTCTGAGGTGATGACCTCTCAACACTCTCACCTGAACTTTTCTTTCAATATAAATGCCCCCATAATCTTAGGCAAGGCATAATAAGAGTACCCAAGTAAAGAGGATTGTGAAGCCTGCTGGTGAGGTTACTTGCCTGGAAAGTAAGCCACCTTTTTTCCACTCCTGTTTTCATATATGAATTAGTTTATTTAGGCTAACAGTGTGCCTCTCACTGCATATTACAGTTAAAATATTGATATCAGGTCCAAAAATGCTCTTACAAGCTGAAACTGAAGTAATATAAAAACAATTATCAAAATGAAAGGCTGCATAAAATGTATAACTTCTGTAGCCAGACAGTATGCTAGCAGTATTTGTTTCCTGCTGTCTGGGAGGTCATCCTCCTTAACAGCATGAATATAGTTTTCAGACATATGAAACTAATTTACGAGGGACATTAAGAGCTTACAAAGGCAAGATAGAAATACAGAAGGAGGCAACGTAGAAAGTGTAGTCATCTTTGTCACCAAATAGCCTACAATTAAGAAAGACAATTGTATACTGCATGTAAATAAGTGTTTGTGTTCCAGGAAAAATGAAACACTCTCTTGTCTTCTTAAAACACTGCACCAAAATCTACTGTAGCTGATTCCCAATCTAATTCACATCCAATGGGTGTTTTTAAATTGCTTCATTATTTTCTGAAAGTGAATATGTAATCTCTGATATAGTACAAAATGTACTGAATTGTCAAATCTACATAAGGAGGTATTCTCAGAGACACTTTTCCTTAAACAAATTTATGATCTCAGCTAAACTAATGGCAAAAGGGTGGGGTAGGGGGGAAAAAGCCAACAACAACCAAACCTAAGCTTTGCTTGTCCTTTTTAGCACTTAAAAACTTAAAGATAACTGACTCAGAACAAGTTTGAAATAAAATCTTCTTAATATAATATTTTGTATTTAAAAGCAAAATAAAACAATTAGCTGTCCATAGCATGTCCATGTGTCCATATATTCTTACTCATACATGGACACATGAATCCTCCAACATTGTTGAATCCATTGTTCCAGAATAAGGCATCAAACCCGGTTGATTTAATGACAGTATTTGGGAAACATTGACTTTCTCTTTGGTCCCATCCAGTGCTTGTGTTGACTTTGGATGCATTTTGATTGCTCATATAGAGTTGGGCTGTTCTGTGTTTAGAATTGTAGTCAAGAAAGGCAAACAGCACTGAACCTCCAAGTAGGAATGCTCTGGCAGCCAATGTACCATTTTCAAGGGGAGAGAGTCTGTGCAAGTGTACTAAGCTTTTGGAAACAGCGGTGTTGCAGAGTGTTCCTAGTCAGGCAAAGATGTAGTGAGGGTGTTTGGTCTGGAGAGCTGTAACTGTGATTTTTTACATCCACAAGAAACTGGGCCTCAAATTCCACATCAAGTCAAAAGAGATTGTCCTACCATAAAAATGTTTTGCTGATAAAGAATCACTTTCTGCCTATGGAGAATGTTTTGCTGAAATATTGGCTTAGCTTACTTCCACAGTGGTTTATGTTTTTTTTTTTTTTTTTCCTGTACATACCAAAACGTGTGTAAGCATTTCAGTGGGTCAACCCCTTGCTACTAAAATTAGCATTTTTTCTTAATGATGTCTTGTTAACCTGACCATCAGTGAATTGTTTTTGAACAATTTTGGATCTCTGAATTGCTCCTACTGTGTGAAACTTGGGAAGATTTTCTTTGGAACACCAGCAAGAGAGATTGTTTAATACTGTCTAAAGAACTGGAACAAAAAAGGTATTAGAGTGAGGGCAGGGTAGAAATACCACTTGATGTGGAGATAAGTAATTATTTGGGCTCACAGAATCACAGAAGAGGTGTTGTGGGAAGGAAGCTCTGGAGAAAGTCTAGTCCAACCCCCTGCTCAAAGTAGAGCTGACTACAGCAGGTTGCCCAAGGTTGCACCCAGTTGGGTTTTGAATATCCCTCAGGAAGGAGATATTCCAGGAGATCCAAAACTGCTCTGGGTGAGCTGTTCTTGTGTTTGACCATTCTCACAGTAAGAATATTTTTTCCATCTGTTTAAGTGGAATTTATTGTTTTTAAGTCTAAGCCTATTGCCCCTTGTCCATTAACTGAGGAGAGTTTCTTTCTGTTCTCTTTATTTTCTCTCCTCAGGCATTATGAATGCTAAAGATGTATAAATTTTGCATATATATTGCATATGTGTTGCATTTACTGAGCTAAATGTCATGCAGAAATATCTTGGTTTAGTTTAGTAGGAAATCTAGTAAAACTTGAGTGGTTATGAAAATGCAGGTTTTTATTTGTCTCTTCCTTCCTCTGCTTTGCTGGTATTGGTCTTCAAGGTATAATGATATTGTATTAAAGTCATGATGAGGTTAAAGAGCTCTGACCACTACTGATTTCTAAGTGCATCAATACTTTCGGGAATATTTGCCAATCAGTGAGAAGGCAGGTTTTTGCTCAGTGAAGATGGTTGCAAGTAAAATTCTCAGCAGGTCTGGCAGTGAGGGATTTCTTAAAGGAATTGCTGCAAGGAATTTTGTTAAATTCCAATCTCAATTGCTTTGCTATAATTTTCTGTAGTGCAATTATTTGTTCTGTTTGGTATCAAAAATGATCATACGTATTGTGACTTAAGGCTCTGTGTAGTTAGTGAATTTCCTTAATTCTCCTTCCTGCTTTCTTTCTAGCAGCGGCAGCAGCTATGGGTATACAGAAAACAGACTGGGTCCTTCTCTCAGGAATGTATTTGTTTTCCATTTTATTCCACTGCAGTGTCTGCTTGGAGGTTTCTCTCAGGACTAGACTGTTTAGTAGCACTTTTGATTTTATGGTATTCATATGATTCATAATCCTTCAATGTCTGGTGTGAAGGGAAACCTTAATCAGCAGAAAAAGAAATGTTAATGTTGGTATCATTTTACCGTTTAATGGTATGCTAGATATCAATCTGCTTCCATTTAGGAAAAGAAAAGCAGTGGTTTTGTTGTGAAAACTGCTTTATGTGATGTGATAAGAGCTCATATTCCCATCTGGCAAGAGGGAGCAGATCATTCAAATTATTGTAGCTAGCCCTGTGTTACTAGTGGGAAAGGGAATGAAACATTGCTATGGAAGTAAGTGAATTCATTACACTGAAGATGTCAAACATGGAGTTGACAGCCAGGATCCTCAACTACTGTACACAGTTTTGGATAATTACTGGTTAATACAAGTGAGAGTGAGAAATGGACTGAAATTTTTTTCTTTCCCCTTCCCTTCCCTTCCCTTCCCTTCCCTTCCCTTCCCTTCCCTTCCCTTCCCTTCCCTTCCCTTCCCTTCCCTTCCCTTCCCTTCCCTTCCCTTCCCTTCCCTTCCCTTCCCTTCCCTTCCCTTCCCTTCCCTTCCCTTCCCTTCCCTTCCCTTCCCTTCCCTTCCCTTCCCTTCCCTTCCCTTCCCTTCCCTTCCCTTCCCTTCCCTTCCCTTCCCTTCCCTTCCCTTCCCTTCCCTTCCCTTCCCTTCCCCAAAGCTAAACAGGAGGACAAAAATTAATTGTGGATTAAATTTACAGCTTAAAATGCAGTGATATGTTAAGCTCCTGAATTGCAATATACTTCTGATACCTTCTGATACATCCCTGGATAACAGCACAAGAAACATATTAATGTAAAAAATATGAAATAGAATAAATTAAGGGAAATGAAGTCAGTGAAAAATTAATATACAGCTTATACTTGGTTTCAAATGCTTTGTGTCTTGGCATTTTACTTGGAGAATATTGCAACTCCTTTCCCTCATATAGAGATCAAATGCATTTCAGATAATTCATGATTAATAAGGCTGCCTTTACTTTTTCTTTTTATCCCTCTGACATTCCAACTCTGTCAGTGTTTCTAACTCATTTTCTATATTGTTGACTTTTAGAGGCATACTTGCTCTCTTTGTCAGGGCCTCTAAATATTTGATTATTAAAATCAATGTGTTAGGTCATAGCAATCACTGTCATAAGGTCACTGAAAAACAATGATAGAAACCAGTGGTGACCATTACTCTACTGTCTTTCCTACATAGAAGCATAAGGAGCTGAACCAAAATACACAGTACTTCACATTATTTGTGTGCTGGCTTTGCATGACGAAGACAGGCACAGTAGCCTATAGGCAGAATTAAACATTGAAAAAATCTCTCAAATGTTAAACATGTTCTGTATAAGATACATCTTGTGTTTGCCCCTGCTTTTTGGACAGCATAGAAGCCATGCAGGCTGCTATGCTGCACAAAAAATAATAATAAAAATAAAAAAAAAGAATGAAAGGAAAAAAAAAGAAAGAAAAAAAAAGAGAGCTGGATAAATAGGAAATGGCAGAAACAAGGCAATGGGAGGATGAATGATTGTGTGATGAATAAATGAATATGAAGGAAAGGGAATTTTGCTCCCCCATAAAGAGATAGCTTCTTCCATTGAAGCTTCTGTTTTCTAGAAACTACTTTATATGTGTCTGCAAGCATAACTTGTCTCATATCCTGATCTCTTCCCCCTTCTTCCAGTTATTCCCCTTTTTCCCACCTGCCAACAAAGAGAACTAGAGAATGCAAATAAATTGCCTGTCTGAAATGGAGGCAGCTGTGGGCTTTGGTTGACATTAGTGTATTGTGGAGGGATACAGATGCACAATACTCATCAAACTTCTATCAATACTAATTTACTAATATCAATAATAATCCATTTCCCAGTGGATCAGCTTTCTCAAGCAGGGTCTGTGCACTACTTACAGCTCTCTGAGCTCTTCAACTAAGGTGCCAATAAAGCTGACCGCTGTTCTGGGGCTATTGACAGTTATTAAAAATGACCTTGATGTAATTTCATGCCTATCAAAACAAAGGCCATATGTTAAGGATTATGAAAAGCTACAGTGAAGGAAAGCAATGACAGGCTTCTGCTGGGTGAGGGTAGAGGGAGGTCAGCATATGTGAAGATTATTCGTTCCCCTCCTCTGCTTCTTTTCCTAAGGCACTGAGCCATGCCCCTTGGTAGGCAACTGTTATGCTAAAGGCATAATTGGAGCAATTTAGAGCTCAGGGGTACACTTTTTTAAAGATCTGTCATAGCATATCATCTCAACAGTTAATGTGGCGTAAAATATCATAAACACTGCTGAGGACCCTGGAGTCCCTGTGGCAGGGTCCAATCGATAAGACCCCGTGGATGATCTCTCTTCACTCACAAATAGAGGGCAATGTGAGGAACACTCTCGCTTTCTTATTCTGCCACTTTCTAGGCATACCAGGCTTTTACCTGGGTGGTTGTTCTTGCCCAGGCAAGAAATGATAGTTTTGTTGTGCCTGAGGCATGGTCATCAATAAGATCTCACAAAATTATGTGGAGATTGAGTCTCAATCCAACTACGTGGAGATTGAAATGCAAAATAAATTTATTCCTGTGAACAGTCAAAATACATGTATATGTGCTGTAATATGCATATATGAAACCACAGTTTGGAATCCAGAAAGTTCACAGGCAGTAAACTTTTTTCCTTTGATCTTAAAAATGAATCAGCAAGTTTCCACACTGACATTTTGTTTAGAAATTATTTACTTATTTTTCCTCTCTTGAATATGAAACTGCCCTCCCAACTCAGTAATTGTGCATGCAGATCTCAGGCTAGCTGCTTGTGCATGGAGCTGGTGCTTTGGCTCTATAACCCTAGATGTTACCCCCAGCATTGAAACCTGGGCTGGTTATTGCAATCTTTTAAAAGTGCTAAATAGCTGCTATCTCTAGAGTCATTTCAGTGAAATCCACCCCTTCTGTGATACTGGAGGACCGAGGAGGATAATGCTCTGGGTGTCCCTGGTAACAGATTGCTGTCCTGGGGACAGGAGCAAGGCGACTTTACTCTGACTGCCAGCCCCTAAACCAATGGTAAGACCTTCATGGGAGCTTTGTCAGTAGGAGGGGATGGACTTTAAATTACAATTTTCCAGGCAGCAATGAAATTTTAAATTAATTATTTAACTGACTTGAAATAAATCACTTAGAGTCACACCAAACTAAAACTTTTTTTTTTTTTTTTTTTTTTTTCTGTCAAGAAAGTTAGGTAAAAATACTTCTAGGAAATCTACAATCTACAATCTACAGTTTTATGCAGGAAATTAGAAGATAGGTTTTCCTGCAAAAAATTGGAGATTACTCTCTGACTTCAGTATAAATTTTATTTCCAGTTTCTTTTGTGTATGGCACAGGACAAGCAGCTGAATGTCTGCACCATTGTAAATACAGTGTTGGTCTTTTGGGACTGTTTGAATTAAAATGTTAATATTAATTCTTTTTAAATTTATTAAATTTGCAGTAATCTGAAAAAGAATATAACTTTTTTTTTTTTTTTTTTTTTAAGAAATCTTAAGGAATTTACTGGTGGTCTGGCTTGTACATAACATAGCATATTATAACTTTTTTTTTTTTTTTTCTTTTTTTCATTTAAGGGTCTTTATAGCGTGAGACTGTACTTCAATACTATAATTGGAGTTGTGTTCCCTCTCATAGGTGTGTCACATCTCCCAGCCTCTTTTGCTCATGCCCACACCTTTGTCCTTTCTTCTGTGTGGCTCCAAAGGGTCAGTAGTTTGGACTGTGGACTCATGCACTTGAAAATTCATTTAGTGGCAAAAAAGAGTGTAGAAAAGGGGATTTTCCCTTTTTCAACTGCTTATCTCCATCCAGTTCACCATGAAACTACATGTAGTTTTGTGCTGACTCAGGATTTTGAGCAACATTTGAAGGTGGAAGGAAGCCACTTGAGGAGAGAGCAAGTCAGGGATTATACTTCATGTACTGAAATGCATCATGTGCAGCCTAATGCTGCTGGATTGAATTATTAGTTTAATGGGGTGACTAACATTGCTGACCATTACTCTCATTCAAAAAGTTTCTCTTGACTTCTAAGTAAGTTGCAAAGGGAAACTGAAGTGTTGAAGCCTGTCTAGGGACAATCTTATTGTTTTCTTTCCAAGACTCAATTTTGTTGAAACAGAAAACATGACATATGGTTTGGTTTATTGAGTAAACAGCTACTTCATCTCTAAATGACTGTTTAGAGTATGTGCACTGCTGGTAACTAACCTTTGTAATCAAACATTACCTAGAAATTGCTACAGATGTATACACATGCTTTTCTAGATGAACTTAAAAGCCTTGAAAATTTAATTAAAAGAATGTTAAGGTGTTATGCATATGCTTACAGTTTCTATGAATGTCTGAAGCTCTCTGTTATTCTTTTTAAAAATTTATTTTTGAGGTATTATTTTACTGGGAAGCTTGAACCAGTATGTGCATTCCCTATACAATAACATTTTTATATCATACCATCTGTAATGTACATATTCTTACAAGGTCTCTGTGAGGGAGAGAAGTATTATTATAATTAAATTTAAAAATGACCTAGAAAATACTCATAATAAAAATATTTGTGTAAGTCACTGTTGAATTTTAGGGGATCTTTAAAGAAATACTTGTGTAAAGAAGGGCAATTTATTAATTTAGTTGGACAGGTAGATTTGGAGAAATGAAGTTTCCCTTAACATGTGAAATCTTAAAAAAGGTTAAAGAAAATGGTGAAGAACTTGTTCCTTTGGAGAGAGGAAGTATTCCCACCCATGTCATTGCTTTACATTAGGATTTATTTGCATTGTCACCTATACAGAGAAGAAAATAAAATTTCCTTTAGTGCTTCACCTTTGGGAGAATTCACATCTTTTAGTGTATCTACACAAGCAAGCCTCTCTGAATGTTGACAAGGTCTAAGCTTTCACTTTATAAGATATTTTTTCACTAATACTACCACACAGCGATATAATTATGCATAAAAAAAAGACTCATATAACTAATGAAGACAAAAACTGCTTAGACTCAGCCTTAGATGTGCACCTGGTAATAATAATGCAAATGACTCCCATGACTAAAGAAAATCATTATAAAAAAACAAAGTATAGAATAAATAAATAAAAATACAAATAAAAGCATAATATAGTAAAAAAAAAAAAAAAAAAAAAAAACAGAAAACAAACTTAGTAAAGATCAGATTGAAGACATGATATGAAGGACAAACACAACACAGCAATGACAATTTATGGTAACTCTTTTTTTTTTTTTTTTTAAACCTAACCTTTTTAAACTAAAATGATTTTAAATTGCTGCATTTTATTACGGGAAGTCAGCTTTAGTTGACATGCTGAGGTCTGCTTTTTCTTTTTTTTTTTTCATAGAAAAAATAGCATAGTTTAAGTTTATATTCTGGTATTTTATAATGTGTCAAATGTGTCATTGCTATATTACCAGATCAAAGAGTTCTAAGTGACACTTTCTAATCAGGACTGTCAAGAGGTTTCATTAGTAAACAGAAGCAGGAAACACTGGGGATAATGGTTCAATACATATTTTGCAGTTGTGAAGGAAGGATAAAACAGATTTTATTTATTTATTTATTTAAAAGTATGAAGCTACTTTACAGCTGTTAAAATGAATATTTAGTAAAATGCTAAGACAACATTTAAAATTAAAAGTGCAGTCATTTAGCTGAATAGTGTATTTTATCAGACCTCTGCCCATTTAAATGTTTTTATCTTGAAATTCCTTACAGAAATGACTTAAATTTGCACCCAGGACTTCAGATAATAGAAGAATCCTCCCATCCAGAGCTGGCTTCCAGAAAAGCAATTTTAACATAGCATTTAATCTTTAAAGTTTTGGTGCATGCAAGAGATTTCTAGCTGACAGCTGAAAAAAAACCTGAAGCTCTGAAGTTTTTTGGAGGAAAATGTGGGTGTGTGGCGTGCAAATTTATCCTTCAGCCTTCATGGCTTTTCTTATTCTACTTTTGAGAAATATCTCAAGGGGCAGAAGACTACAGAGGTGCATATGTCTATATGCTATCGGTCACACTCCTTTCTGTCATTACCATCTGGCTTTTGAGACGTACTGCAAGGCAATTTTCAAATTGCGGTGGCATTTGGATATGCAAGTACAAACTTGCCACGGTACATGATATTATTTGTTGTCTGTTTGGATCAGATTTGGATCCACAGAACTTTACAGATTTTTTTTTTTGAGATGGGGCTAACAGAGTTCTGTGTTTGCCAACCATATATGGTATGTAAAACAGGCTTTTGTTCTTTTATTCTGCCCAGACTTTAGCCATCTGTCCGGCATTTCTGGATGTATGACAACCCAGGCAGAGTCAAAACTTCACGTGGGCTTGTAGATGTCTGACAGTGCTATTGTTACATTACTTTATGCAGTCCCTGGAGGTCATAAATGAACAATAGGCAAATGTAAATCTGAAGGCTGAATTTGGCATCTTGGTCTTCCATTTTGAGGTAAAAATCTAATAGTCAATTTTGCCTTTCAAAAAAAAACTAAGTATAGACACAGATGTATTGAAAAATATGTTCTCCAAAATAATGTTTAATATAAAATTTTCTTAACACTTATGTGACCTCAGGAAAGTTATAATTGGAAAGACTAATATAAAAACTGAACAATAGTTTTTCCATTAGGAAAGATCATAGCAAGTTACACTTACAAAGCCTAATTCTTATCTGGGGAGGAATAAAAAAAGTTTTTTCATTCATAAAGAGAAAAATTATATAGCAGTTATTATAGAGGTTTCTCAAGTCATGGGACCAAGATAAATTAATATTTTTATTAATATTTAGGATAAAAAGTAAAGAAGTACTAAAGCCATATGTTGACTGCACAAGTCCGGAAGGCATCATAACATGAAGGTTTGGAACAATCTTCAGGAATAATTGGATTATTTTAAAAACTCTTCAGGGAAATTATGTCCTTCGCAGTTTAGCTTTGTCTTGTTATTGAGACACATTTATAGGATTAAATCAGGCATATTTTATACTGGCTTCTGAGTTTTTAAATATTTTTACAAATTGATTGGGATTCTGACCAACAAACGGCCCAATATCAATGTTGATGGGAGGTACATCTGGAGTACATTTTAAACCTGTTTCCCTACCGTTTTCAAAGTTTTCCATTTTGTGCATACTGAATCTCTGCAGAAAATTGTTAGGAGAATATATATTTCTTGAAAATACATCTTCAATTAAAAAAAAAAGCCTATGTTTTCTAAAAAGCACGTCAGTTACAATAATCTTGTGTAGGACAGCTCTAGTGCTGTTTACAAGAGTTTGCTTTTTTTTTTTTTTAAATAAAAATTGAGTTTTTTAATTGTACCTATGGATCAAAGAGAACAGATTTTCTCTGCCTTTAGATATGTGCATTACTTCTTACATTTTGTTATTATTCAAATAATTATCTTAAATTATTAGAATGATTTTGGTTGTTTGTTTGATTGTTTTTGATTCAAAACTCTTTCTTTCTGGCTTCTTTCCTCTGCAAAATACATTTGCAGGTCTGTTTTCACATTGTGCCATGGAAGTGTATTTAACATCTCCAGATCATCTGAGTATTTCACTACATGTTCACTTAGAGTTTAACTCTGCTGAATTCTCTGAAATATTTAATAGATTCTAATCTGGTGACTGCATTGCCTTGTACTAATATTCAGTGCAAACTTTCCTGTACATTATTATTATTATTAGTAGTAGTAGTATTTGTATCCATATTTGTATTATTAGTATTTACTTTGGATTCTGACAGTTAAAATCCAAGATAAAAATTACTCTTTTATTCTTTCCTCTCTTTTGTCACTAGTTTGTTCTGCTTGGTTCCAAAATTGCACTAACCTAGCATTTATAAATTAAGTATCTTACTTTTCTGCTTTTCTTTCATGTTATTGTTATGCTTACTTATCCATGTGTAGAGCACTGAATTGAAAGACGCTGTAGATGATCACATGGTAATGCCTATCTCTTTAGTCTACAGTCAATATATTTCTTAGAAAGACCAGTTCAGCAATAGCCACAATGATTTAAATACTCCAGTCCAGTCCTAGACATTGGTATACCATGTGCTCCTTCGTAATTACAGTGTAATGCCATTGTGCCAGACATAGATGAATACAACTTTCTGCTAGCCTTATGGATCTGTGCTATGAAGAAGTTGCTTTATAAATATCACCATATTATCACCACAGTATTGTCACCACATTGACATTATATTACCATATTATTGACCGTGTTCATTTCCCAGATCTTAACTGACATTGTTAGAAACCTGGCAATTGGATTTTGGTCCCCTCCCTTCCCCACCTCCCCAAGTTATAATAACTAATTTACAAAGGAGAATAAAGATTAAAAAACAAACAAACAAACAAAACAAAACTAACAGGGCAATAATGTGAAGAGGTTCTTAACTGTATATACAGTTCCCTATAGTTTCCATACAATATAGTGATTTGTGTTCCAGGAAAGCACATTATACCTCTCTCTATAAAACCATCAGAAACAAAATTCCCTGATAAACACTAAATCTGTCAATTTCACATTAAGGAATAAGCTTAAGACCATGATCAGGGAACAAGAATTACTCCTACGTATCACTGGATGCTGTGTTTAACAGCTCACTGCTTTCAGAAGAAAGAACGCACCAATTATAATGCACCAATTCAACCACATCATCATAAACCAAACCCTTAACTTTTTAATCTTAGCCCCCAGGTGCTTGCTCAAAAAATTATAATGATGGGATTACAATACAATGATTTAAAAAGTACAGTGTTAAATTTAGCCAATTATAGTGCAGCCAGTTAAATCACACTCACACCCTAATCCTTTTTTTCCTCTGTGCTTTTTTTATGTACACATGTCTGCAAAAGTCCTTGAGTAACCCTACCAGTTTTTTCAGCTCCATGGAATGAAGTTCTTGGACCAGCTGGACAGCTGCTTTTTGCTACTGGTCACGAGACTGGATGTTTAAACCTAGTCTTGATGAAATTTCCTAATCAGGAATTAATTTGTTGTACATGATGCTGTTTCAGACTTGCTCTGTTCTAGTCCCAGAAATATTTCAGTTGTTTCAGTTGTGTAAGAATGACTGTTTTTTAGCAAAGAAACTGCAGTTATAATTTGGAAATCATAGTATCTGCTGGTATCCTGGTATCTTTTAATTGTTTCCCAAAAGACAAAAGTTGGTATTTTTTTTGGGTAAAGGAAGAAAAGAGTTTTTGTTGAAAACGTCAGAAGTCTTTTTTTTTTTTTTTTTTTTTTTTTTTTGTACCAGTAGTTTATAACAGAAAGATTATAATTTGTTTTAGTCTATTATGTAATATGGTATTTGTTATAATATTTGCAAATATGAGTACTTATCAGCATAAGAGCAACAATGCATATGATAGTACTCATCAATATTTTAGGTCCATTCAGATGCTTATTAAGGAGAAAAGTCTCCAAATAGCAAGCACATCCTTTACAAAGATCTCATGTATTAATTCATAAACTGAAAGTTAACTGGTGCATTTGATGTGCAGTGGTATCATTGGTTAACGTATTGAATGGGGATGTTAACTTCTAGGGATACTTAAGAATGAATTGCCTGTGACAGCAAGCTCTCTGCAAAGCTCAGAAGTGAGCTCAGTTCAAACTTCTGGGTAAGAAAGGATGTGTATTTTTTTCCTTTTTGTAAAGAAAACACATCCATGCAAAATTAGTTTAAGTGACTTTGCATTCTGCAATTTTCTGCCAGACATTTGATTTTAAAATTGCTTTCCTCAGGATTAAGAGATTTGATTTGATTTATGTTATGTTATGTTATGTTATGTTATGTTATGTTATGTTATGTTATGTTATGTTATGTTATGTTATGTTATGTTATTTATTTCTATCCTTGGATCTATCACAATGTGTTCTGTTTTTATTCTTCTTTTGCTCTGTTACCGTTGCCTGTCAAAATCTGAGTGACTCTCCAGCACATATCCCAGTCATGGGGGAGACTTGCAGAAACAAGTTTTAGATAATGGTTTTACATGAATAGTCTTATTGATTTAATTGAAGTTAGTAGCAGTATCTAGGCTTGTTCTGATGTTGGTGTGGGGGACTGTAGCTGTAAAAGAGACTTCCTTATTCTGTTCAGGAATCCTGTTTACATGTTCTCTGCCCGCTGTTTTATCCCTCCATTCTCCCCCAACCTTACCACAGTTGGTATCTCTGAAGCTCCCATAAACCTGCTGCAAATTCTTTGACTCAGCTGCCTGTGTTGGAAAGCATGTCTCTACACAGCTATATATGTGAATTACATAAATTCACTGCTAAATGTTATGCATGGAGATGCGGTGCACACCCCAAAATTAGCACGTGGATTCTTGCTAGAAGTAAAAGCAAAACTGGAGTGCTAGAGAAATGGATCCACTACTATTTTGATGCCGATATAGTCATTATTGTTTCTGATAATAGTTCACCTGCAGCATGCATGCAGTGTGCCTGACAAATGTGCTACAGGAGTGTGTACCATTCCTAGCTGTAGATTTATCTAGATATGTCTTCAGAATGTTATTATTATTATTATTATTATTTCTGAACTAGATGCAATGCTTTACACTCTAATCCCCTGGTAAAATAGCAGATATATTTTGTCTAATGCTGGCATTAGTCATTTCAGTATTAACAGAACCTTCAATCTAATATTTGTGCACTCCTAGATATACATGGCTTGGCTTCACTTCAACCTTCATGCTGAGGACCTTCCTGGACTACAGCCAAGCTACTGAATATGAAGGATTAAATTTGCCCTTGTTTCATAGCAAGGTTGTATGGGAGCATTCCAGGACTGATTTTCATAATTTGACAGTCAGGAGGAGAGTTGATGTATTTATTTTCTTTCTTCATGCTTTCCTGAAAAGGACAGCCTGCCTCTGCTGAATCTTGAACACTAATCACTACAAAGGTTTTCTTTTGTCTTGCTGCAGGTGTGTGACAGTTCAGATTACTTGTATATGGTTAGAGTAGCACAGTATTGTTGTCCTGTAGGGAGCTAAATACAGTTTCTTGGCTTCTTACCATTCCACATTTGGACAGGACTATTCCAAATATTTTGCATGATCCTTTAGTTTGTTTACATGTGTGGGATGAAGGGAAAGTGCTTTTCTGAGTATAAGATGTACTGCAGACTCACTGTTTTATTCCTTTGTGCCCTTCTGTAAGAACAGAGCACATTCTTTTCAGAATTCTGAGAATTGTAATGACATTTAGGAGTCTTGTCTAATTTTTTGAAAAATTATGATTTGAACATGGTCTGAACTTTTGGGTAGACCTGTGCGGTGTCAAGAGTTGGACTTGATGATCCTTAAGGGTCCCTTCCAACTCCGGATATTCTATGAAACTTGTTGAATGTATGCTGATATATTTTGCAGCCTATTTACACTTAAGTTTAAAAGCAAATTTATTCCTATTATTGACTTCTTGCTACAGAGGGCAGTGGGGCCACTTACCACTGGTGAGAGAGTATTATTTCTGTGTTTTGTATATGCTTTTCATCCAACAGTCTGGAATAACTTTTAAATTTTAATTAATCGATTAGGTTGCATTATGCCATGCCACAAATGGCATAGTTAAGTGACATGACAGAAGTCAAAAAATGACATTAAAACAAACAAACAAACAAACACAAAACAAAACAAACAAACAAACAAAAACACTCCGTATGTTCAATTCCACAGTCACTTTAAACTGATATACATACAGGCTGGTGTTGCTAACTTGGCAGTTCTGCTTCACCCCTCATCCTAGCCATCTCTTCAAACTCCCTGCTTCCCCTCCACCTAGTCAGGTTTTTCTGACTGCCTCCCTTGCTTGGCAGATTGATTATGTGACTGTAGGATCTAATCTGTTATTTAAATGGAGCACAGCTTTTATTTTATTTTCACAATTTGAGAAACTTCACTTTTTTTTTGATCACTTGATGTCTCTTGCTTTATAATTAGATCATGTTGTCCCATAAGATACATAATGAAATGGACATGTAATGAAGTGGATTTCTTCTTAAGCATTTTCTGGACAACTTGGAAACACTCCTAGAAAGGATATTGCATATTCATTAGTGTTTTTATAATCAAAGTGTATCGGATACAGAAGGTATCTGGAAATTCAAAAGGTAAGCAATATGGAGAAGTATTTGCATGCCTTACTTACATGCTTAAGTTAAGTATATATGACTACTCTATTATTAATAGTTTGTATTAGGACTCTGCTTCACAGGAAGATATATTCCTAAATTAGGTGCTTCAGGTGAGGTTACTCTGCTTCCCTGTACGTCAAAAATCCTGAATATTGCATTTGGCTATTTAAGAAGCAGAATTAAATGAGAATGAACAAAGCATATTGTGTTAAACGGTTTTACTCAGATGACTATCTAAGGTACTTCAGTAGCTGTTTGATGCTTAGTGTTGTTTTCATACAGAAAGCTTAGCAGAGGAGGAAGTACTTTAACCTGTCTTTCCCAGATGGGAGATCTGAGGTTTGGGGATAAAGAATGACCAGCTGAGGAAAGAAGCCTCCCCAGTAAAAGAAATTATCCCAGTTTTAATTGCCTTGAGTGTGAGACCAATATTCCAAACTGGAGATCAGTAAATACAAAAATGCTTTTCCCACAGGAGAGCATGTGGACAATAGGAG
>NC_045560.1:49059637-49127137 GCF_009819795.1 Aythya fuligula | reverse complement strand
TATGAGTCACAAAAATGTATTTTACTGAATGAATTTGTTATTTTATGGAAGTAGTAATGTGTGATACTTGATAAATCTAGGAATTTGTTTCTACTTCTTTCCTCTTATATTTACAGTGCTTTAGGAACCTGCCTCTCACCAAGTTAATATGTATGAAATCTCAAGGACAATACCAAAATCTTTCAGTTGTTAGTGTCATGCATTTTACAACTGCTAAGACCATCCTATTCAATAAATCTAATTTGTCTAATCTAAACTGTCCAGCCATGTAATTCTGATAAATTGTTACTATTTGGCAAGAGTGTGACCATATATTTTCTTCAGAGTTGTCTTACATGTGCACATAACTGAGTGAATATTAGGGTCATTCATAGTCCATAAAGTTAAACATACAGACCTGGGAGGGCTTATGAAACTTGAATTCTTGCTAGTGACATCTCTGCAGAAAATCAAAGTTGAGGACCTTTAAAATTTCTTGACATTAAATCAGCTTATTTTGTCCACCAAATTAAACTGTTTGTGATAGACTGGATGATTTTGCCTGACAAACATTAGCAATTATTCACATATCTTGATCCATCAAACAAACTCTGTTCAAGAGCTAGTTGTTCAGGAACGGTCACATCAGCTGAGGAGTAGCACTGCCATGAGTACACCTGACCTGCTAATCTTTGTCAAATGAAAGTAAAATAAATTAGGTTAAAAGAACTTTAAGTAAAATAAGACTTACTGCTGGAACCACAATATCACACATATGCAGTTTCCAGCTTTGAGGTACCTCATATCTAGCCAGTTTGGAGAGTAAGGTGTTTTTTTTTTTATTTTCTGCTTGCTGCAGACATAATCCAAAATGTAGGTCTCAGCATTAGTCACTGGAAATACACCTATCCATATATCGTGTTGAAAGTTTCTCAAATTGAGTCTTCCATCTGCTGTCAATAAAATATTTGTCAATAAAATATTTGTGCTTCATCTTAGGTAGAACAGTGTGAACAGGGATTTAATTTTTGTAAGGAAAGCTTTTTTTTTTCTTTTTTTTTGGTACCTTCCCTCTCTCTCCTTCCCACCCCTTAACAACTTCTACACTGCCTGCTTCCTTTGCTTTCTCTCACCTTGTGTACACATATCTATAGGTTTATGGATGGAAGGAGTTTATGCCCTGGCTGAATTCCTGCATGTAAAAAGGCAAACTAGAATGAACTTTCTCTGCCTAATTCTAACTAACCTGAAAACAGGAGTTCCTAATGGGAGTGCTGACACAACCTTAACTAAGGCAATGGGAGCATATTGCTATAATTTATAATGTCAGTCTATATACCAAATGGTTTCTCTATATACTGCATGCTCCACTCAAACAGGAAAGAAGGTACTGCAGTGAATTATTGTGTAATTAATCATTTGACCATGAGGGACTCATTTACTAATTAAAAACGTAAAAAGAGTAAATTGAAATAACCAGTGACTACTAAATCACATCTTTTGACATGTCAGCAGCATTGTAATACATCATAATGTATCAGTCAAAGACATACAAATTCTACATATCCTGTTACCTTTTACTTCAGAACTGCCAAAATCATTCATTATACTTTCAGTGTAGTTCATAGTATTATCCATACAAGTACCATAGCATGCTAAATTGAAATACAAGATACTGCTCAGGTTGATATATGCACATATTAATAGGTAGAAGCATGTGATTCTCTGCTCTGCTAACTTTGCCCACTGTCTCTGAATATATCATAGGGAAATCCTGCTATGACAGGATGTTCTCTGGGAAATAAAACTGTAACTTAGAAGCCTAGATTTCACATCTGTCTAGATATTCCTGACTATTGTATTTGTGCCAGATGTATCAGATCTATGCTTAGCTACAGCTAGCTAGCTGCTCATGGTTTGGTATACTGGCATGGACTCACTGTTACTGTTAGGTTAAGGTGTTAGGGTGTTTGTCAGACTGTGGCTTGAAGGATTTGACATACTGCACAGCTACAGTGCTAAGGACCATTATCTGTGGAGTGGAGAAGGAGAGCTGGTAGGACACCTGAACCAGAGACATCTCAACCCATCATAAATTACTCAGCTTTCCTGAGTTAGATTAACAACACCCAAATCTGCACAGACTTCAAGTGTACTGAGTTTTAATTCACAAAGTCATTTGAAAAGCATTCAATTTAAAGGTTTAAGAGGTGGTAGTGGGAATTTCTGTGCCTTTTTTTTTTTTTTAATTGGATGTGAGGGGAAAGAAGATAAAAAATTCATGTTGTTATTAATGTTAACTGAAAAAAACAGCTGCATTGTTAACCTTGAACACTGAAGCTGCATTTACTTTATATAAATATGGAAATCTATGCATCTATGACTCCTAAAAAACTGGGATTGAGAAATACAATTCTGCTTTGAAAGACAGCTTTAAAAATATGCCATTTTTATCTTGGATTTGTTCTTTCAGCCAGAACATATACATCTCATGTTGGTAGAAATAAGGTTTGTTAATATGATTTTATTTAAAATCATAATGGGGAATAGAACTGTATTCTGTCTTTTCCTAAAATAAAAATAAATAAATAAATAAATAAATATTTGCCTAGCTTCAATTAGAACAAATCAATTATTGCATTCACAGGTTAATCATTGAAGAAAATAGATTATTAAGTAATGCAGCTTGCAAGACCTCCATTAATATTGGAACATGGATGAAAAATGTAATATGCCAGTTTAACTTTCAGATCCCAAGCTGAGCTTCCAAACTTGTAGCAGGATTTCTTGTTTTAATTTCCACAATTGGAGAGACAGAGCTACTTCTGAAAGCTAAAATACAGGTGGAACATGCAACAGAATGTGTTTTTTTTTTTTATTTCTTTCCTTCCTTTTATTTTTTTTCTCTCTTTAAAAAAAAAAAAAAAAAAAAAAAAGACAAGCTGGATATTTATAGGAAAGCCACTGTGCTGTTTAATTCGTAAGGCCTGGTGTTCAGAGTCTGTAACAATGTTTTATGTTAGTAAACATGTTGTTTAATAGTTTTCTGCTCTCTCCACTTGTCTTCAAATATTGTGATTTAGATAGAACTCTAATGCACAAGAGCAACTTGTCCCTTGAGCATTATTCAGAATATAAATTAAGTGATATTATAACAGGGCCCTCACTTAGCTCAGCATAATGAATATGAAACATTATGTACTAGTGACCAAGGTCATGGTATGAGAATGAATTACTCTATTAACTTCTCTTTTAAGTAGCATTAGAGATAATAAATGAAGAGATTTAACACAATGCTGATAATATTATTCATGTAAAAGTAGCACACTTTATCTTGCTAAAACAATTAAGATCTGTTTTGAAGATATTTTACACTTTGGAAATATGATGCTTAGAAGTGTTTATTACATGTTGCAGAATGCATCAGCATTAGCCAGTAATGCAGATAATCTGATAAAAATTGAAAAGCTGATTTGTATACTATGCTAATTCAGGATCATCTCTTTGGCTATATGAACTGTCCAAATGCTCCATAAGATTATGGCAAGCTTTAGTAGTGATATTAGATTAAATTTGGTTCTTTTGCTTATAACTTTTTTGTTTTGTTTTTAAAGAAAATTGCATCCATCATTCTTCTCTATAAACCCTCTTTAGCTTCTTGCTAAGTAGTATAAAATATCGTATTTTAAGCCTGGTGTATTACTTTTTTTATCCAGACATATTTAAGCTTCCTCTCTCAGTCATATAGTATATTATTTCAGGGATAGAAAGTTTTATTGTTATTATTGTGATACCTCTGCATCTAAACCATAAAGAGACTTAGTGATTTGCCATGTGTTCCACTGGAAACTCACACGCATTTAGGGTAAATGTAAGAGCCATTGATAAGAGATTACTCTTCAGTTTGCAAGTGACCATGGTGCATGGGAAATTAAATCTTTATTTTGTTTTCTAGTTGTTGCTGTTGTTAGGTTTGTTATTGGGTTTTTGTTTTTTGTAATTTCTCAAATATTTTTCTTTGCTAGTATTGCTATTTTAAAAACATTCTATGAGAAGAAAATGAAGAAAAAGTCAGAAACTCTGACTTGTTGTTTGAGGTAAAATCTGTACTTTATTCAATTGTTGCAAAAAGCAGGAGGGAATCCTGCTGCAGCATGGCTGTGGATGGATGAAGGTAATATTTCATGGATAGTGTGCCCCTGCTGCTAATCCTAAATGTTCTCAAGATTTTTACTCAAAAATATGTATTTTTCATGGAAGACTATAATGCAGAGTTAAGTGCACCACAGACTTATTAAGCTGTCTTGAACAGAATTTAATGGGAAGAACACACATTCTTGGACAGTGCAGCAACCAAGCCTGATCCTGCTTCCAGAGGAATTCAAGGTATTAAATCCTCCTTTTTTTTTTTTTTTTTTTTTCTTTGTAGGAGAAAGGCTGAGGAGATGAAATACTCTGCTCTGTTTGTGCCCTTCAGTACTATCTCCTGTCTCCCCAGTGACAGAATTCTCAGTAAACTTCCTGTAAGCTTTGTAAACTTCCTCTGGTCAGGTGACACACACATTTATTTTATTATTTTTTTTTTATAACAGAGTAAAGAATAGAATTCTTGCCCACTGTAATTTCAGTAGCAAACAGCATGTATTCTAAATCTAAATTTAGAAAACTCTGATTTATTGTGCATGCTTGCTAACAAGCATATCTGGAAAAAATGTATTTTTTAACGTATACATTTTCTTTGTAGCTCAAAATACTGGTTAAATGCCCCTATTGCTAATCCTACCTGTCAAATACATAGTTTAGGTCACAATTTTCTTGTGTCATTATACTTCACATCTAATTCAGGTTAAATAGTAGTTTGGGGAATTTTCCCACTCTGAATTTTGCTGAAGTAATGTCAGAAAAGATTCTTCCATGTGCATTGTCATAAATACCTGCCAGACTGTTCAGTCAGATTTTTTTTTTTTTTTTTAAACATTGCTTCCACTGGTGAAGAGCCACAATAGCTAAATTAAAAAAAAAAATAAAAAAATTAAGAGACGGTTTTGTGCATTTGTTGCATTTCAAATTGCAGAAAAATTCTGTCCTATCAGATTATTGTCAAAAGCAGAGGGCCCTGGGGAAACAAGCCATTGTAATTAAGAGTATAACATATCTCTTCAAAGCACAAATTAAAGCCAGGTAAATGAGTGTCCTTGTGCTATTTGTATCAGCTTCTTAATTATGCTTAACATGATCAGTTCAACTGAATCCAGCTTCAATTTTGCAGGTGTAAATAGAACTAAAGTTTCATGGTAAGATCATATTGCACCGTAACTAACAAAATGTTCATGTACATGAATGAAGTGGACTTTATTTAATGAGCCAGGGGACATATGTCCAATAGCTTTGGTGGAAAAGTAATTAAAGTATTAGTTTCTCATGTTTTATGATTAATGTTCTACTTTACATAAGACTGAAAGTCTAAATAAGATCAAGAAAGGCTTGTTGGCATAAATCTTTCATTGCTATGAAGTATAGTCATTATATCTCAGCTAACTCTAATAGAATCCCTAATATCTACGCATGCCTGGAGCCAAAGTAGGTCATCTCATGAGCTATTGCATTAAATTTTATTATTTAAATTTTAAGTGATTAGTTCAGCACTTAAAAGCTTTGGGAAGAATTAGGTTACTCTTGTCTCTTTATCCATAAGCAAACTGACATGCAGATGGACACTGAGAAGACTTGCTCTGTGTTTTCTTCCAAGGCTTTCATCAAAGTAAAACACTTTTTTTTTTTTTTTTTTTTTTTTTTTAACCCAGTTGTTAATTTCAGCATTAGAGTGGAACTGCAACATGTGGAAAATTCACTTGTGATGAGAGCATCCTTTTCTGATTTTGAAGACGTTTGCCTGCAGCCTTAGAATAGACTTTAAGAACACGTGTTAGGTAAAGGCAAAGAAAAAAAGCTGATGCTTTGCCTAGATCTGGACTTAGGTAAAAAAAATGAAATGGGAAATGGTCTGATCCCAGCAAAGTCAAAAGGATTCTTCTTATGTTAATCATAAGGGATGGAATTTTTCCCTCACGTACGAAGAACAATTCAGAAATAAATGGGTATGATTTAATTAATTACAAGCTCAGTTACTTTTTGAGTTTGTTTACTCATGCTCATAAAGACACAGAATGTGCTGTAATTGAATTATATGTGGTTCTATATAGTTAGAGTACTGTTAGGAAGGCCTATTCTGCTGGTCAGGTTTCCTCAGGGTTCCACTGAGGTTTCTATTCTTTTAATTTGTTAGATTTTCATTCACAGCTTCATATTAATTTATGCACCATGCTGAATACGAATAAGTTACCTGATAAAGGTGCAAGGGATTTTTAACTTTATGAAGCTGAACTTTATGACCAATACTGAACTGATGGCTGAGTTGAATCCTTATCCAGAATTCTGATTCACTATACTACATTAGCAGTCAGGAACCTCATGTGTGCTGTTGCACTAGTGAGGCAAAGATCACTTTCACTATACAAAGCCTTTTATTTTAGAAATGATTACAATATAGCCTTTGAACAGTGATCCACTAATAGTTTGATTCTGTTTCCTGCAAACATGGTGCTTGGCGAAACAGCGTCTTCTGTGTTGTAGAAATAAATTGTAGAAGTAAGTGGAAAATTAGAAGAAGTGAAGTAGAATTGTAGAAGTAGGTGGAAAAGAAGTAGGTGGAGTTCTGAAAACAAGAAGAACTGAAACACATTCAAAACATTTTGTCAAAAAATAGGCACAAAATGCAATGCTCCATATGAACTGAATGGGTGTGGTATCATTCTGTGGGTTGTCTTAACAGCAGTACTTGGGTCTGCCCTTACAGTGCATCTTTTTATACACAACAGAATCACACCAGGCCTTTTAATATAATAAAAGGGCAAGTGCCCTTTTTGTCTCAGTCTCTGCTGTGGCAGTGGCTAAACCCACAGAAACAGTCTGATTTGGACAGAGAAGTTCAGAAGAAAAGGTTGTATAAAGGGACTGACCAAGGTCATCTCAGAATTAGCAGGACTTTATACTTACCTTCACATTTTCATGCCGCTATAATGATGCCTAATTTTAATAGAGGAAATATTCAATATTTAAAAAGATCTGCATAGGAAACAGGAGAATGTTGCTTTTATTTATTGTTTTACTTTGCTATATAATACATAGAGAGTATACAGAGTGCCTAAAAGATTTTTTTTCTATGACATTGTTATACTTAGGGATGCCATCATTATCTGTAATTCCTACTGTACTCCTTCTGTGGTAATTCTTCCAATTGCTGATATCTGAACAATAAACAATATCTGTTTTTTTCAGTTACATATATTAAATCCTGTTGATCCTTCTTCATGTGTAAAACCAGTATTATTTATTTTAAAAAAATAGTAAAATCCTATTAATTTTTGCATTGTGAGGGAATAAACAGGGAATGGACTACTTGTGTCTTTACTTTGAAATGTATACCTTTCTGAAACTTGTTTCTTATTTTGTATAAAAGAAAATGTTATCTCAACTGCCGTTACTTGATAAATGTGTGTAAAGCAATGGTTTAAAAACACTTTTGCTAATCATGAAGGAATGTGAAAGTATTTTCCTTTTATTTCCTAGTCAGAAACATTTTGGTGGATAACTAGAACCAGATAATGCTCGTAACTTCTAGCTAGACTTGATCTATAGCTCTCATTGAGTCAAGTCTGAAGAAAAATAGTTCAATACTTTAAAAGTAATTAAGACCTTTATCTGAAAAACAGTTATATATGTGCTTAATTTAATGCATGTAAATAATCCAATTGACTTAAATGGGAATATTCATATGCATTGTTAGGCACAATTTGCAGGATCAGGAAGTAAAATTGTCCATTTTGTGCAAAGTGTTGTATAAATTTTCTGTGTTTTTCCCATGTGTTTTGGCATGTTTTAGCATAAGTTTTCCGTATACTCAGAGTATCTAAATTCAGGGATCCAGTTTGGCATCTGCCACTTACATGATTACACTGAAGTCCAAAAATATGAAATGAGTGTCTCAACATTAAGATGTTCTCATTTCCAGGACAATCTAAATCCTTGCTTTGGGAAACATAAGCCTAGGACCATGGTGAACCAGCAACACCTTCTGAGACCAGCTTTTGGAGTCTCTTAAAGCTATAGAAGTTTTTCTATTGACTGCATTCCTTTAATTTCTGTCTAGGTTTCCTGATTTAGTAGCCTATCAACTGTGTAACTTTCCTTCCTCATTATGTACGTAGTATGTGATCAGATACTTAAGTTTGTAATCATTACTTTTTATACATAAATCACATAAATACGGTGTATTTCAAATTCTAAACTGTAGTGTGCTTTTTTTTTGTTTGTTTGTTTCTGAAAACAGTGTAAAATATAATGGGCTGCCTGTATGATTTTCATAAAAGAGGAAAAATAAAAAAAAAGAAACAAACACAAATACAAGCCTTCTAGACCATTCAGCAATAGTAAACATTCTTTACACCTTTTCTAAATTTTCTATAAACTTGCAAGTTTATTAAATTGTATTGTTTTTTTCAAGCATAATTGACATGGTGACAATTACCTATATGGTATGTTGCCCTTTGCTTTGGGTATGCAACACTAAATTTAGGAGCTGAGAAAATAAAAGGAATGAAATTGTGTCTAATTCAAAAAATCAAAGCCAACAAAAATTAAATGACTTTAGGTTCAGCTTTCCGATCTGTATCTTTACTTATGTGTTAGCTTTGGCATCTGTATTTAGTAGTAGTTAGTATACTTGATTTCTGACCAGTATGTTGTAAGGGAGTCTTCATACTGAGCAGTAAATAAATAATGAACTTCTGTAAGGTTTAAAAAGTTAGTCATAGAAATGCTCGAACAATCAGGTAAATAGACTTTGCAAAGTTGAATTTGAATGAAAATGTCTTTTGTTTTTGTATAGTTTAGGTACTTTCATTTGGTTGACCAGTGCAAAATGGCAGCAGAATATTGTCCCTTTCTTACATCTACATCAGATTTTTCTGAAAAATTGTCACTCTTTATGAGAGTTATCAGAAAGTAATTGAGTGTTGGGGAAAAAATGTTTAAAAAAGAAAGTAGAGAATATCCTCATTAGAGGCTGCATCAAAATTTGTGCATTACAAGTATTTATGTGAAAACCTATGATGTCTTCACTCTGACTAAAATTTACAGTTGTCTTGTAAAGAAGCAGTTATACAACATGAACTACAGGTGACCAAAATAAGAAAACAGTGAAATAGAAAGAGGAATATTTTTAAATACTTCATATATATGTATATGTATATATGAATAAGTTGTAATTAGGTAATCAAAAATATAACATAAAATGCACGATGTCAGGACAATCCACAATGCCCTGATGTTTATTATCATTGATGTTGTGGTTTATTCCTGGCAGGCAGCTAAGCATCACACAGCCACATGTTCACTCTCTCCAGGTTGGATAGGGGAGAAAATTGTAAAAGTGCAACAACTCATGGGTTGAGATAACGACAGTTTACCAAGTAAAGCAAAAGCTGCATACACAAGCAAAGCAAACCAAGGAATTCATTCACTACTTTCCATTGGTAGACAAATGTTCATCCTCTTCCAGAGAAGTACGGGCCATCACGTGTAATGGTTCATGGGAAGAAAAATGCTATCTGAATGTCCCACTCTTCCTCCTTTTTTACCCTGGCTTTTATTGCTGAGCATGATGTCATATGATATGGAATATCCCTTTGGCCAGTTTGGGTCAGCTGTCCTAGCTGAGTCCTCTCCCAACATATTGTGAGCCAGCAGTCTCTTTGCTGGAAGGGCAGTACAAGAAGCAGAAAGTTGTTAGCTCTGTTAACTAAAACCACCATTGTGTTATCATCGTTATTTTCCCCCAAAATCCCAAGCACAGCACTGTGTGACTCTCTTAAAAAGAAAATTGACTTGATCCCAACCAAAACCATGACAACTGATTTGAGTGTTGGGATGTGTCAAGGAGAGAAAAGGTCATGTGGCAAATGCTGTGAGGCAACATGCATAGTTACAGATGTAGAAAACATGCTCAACTAGTACATTCTTGATATTTCCACTAAGAATAGCAAGCACATTGATGCCTATTGTGTCACAGCCTGAGTCATAATATTCCAGGCATTCTGCTTATCTCCATAACACTTTTTTTTTTTTTTTTTACAGTAAACAAAGCCAAAAATCTTTTCTTTAGGTGTACATTATTGTCCTGTTTTCAGCTAGGATAGAGTTATTTTTCCTCCTATTAGCTGGTACGGTGCTGTGTTTTGGATTTAGGATGAGAATAATGTTGATAACACACTGATGTTTTAATTGTTGCAGAGCAGTGCTTACACTAAGCCAACTTCTTATGCCACCCTGCCTGCAAGGAGTCTGGGGGTGCATGAGGAGATGCAAGAGGACAGAACCAGGGCAGCTGACTCGAACTGGCCAAAGAGGTATTCCATACCCTATGGTGTCATGCTGAGCAATTATTAAGGGGTGGCTGGCTGGTGTGGGGGGGGGGTTCTGCTTGGGACTGGGCTGGGCATCGGTCAGCAAGTGGTGAGCAATTGCACTGTGCACCATTTGCTTTGTACACATTATTATTATTACTGTTACTATTATTATTACTTATTTTCTGTCCTGTTAAACTCTCTTCATTTCAACCCGCAAGCTTACTTTTTTTTTTTTTTTTTTCCAGTTCTCTCCCCCATCCCACTGAGGGGGTGGGTGAGCAAATGGCTGTATGATGCTTAGCTGCTGTCTGGGTTAAACCACAATTATGAAGAATATTTAGTCATTGTATTTTCTCCAGAATATCAAAGGATTAAAAAAAAAATAAAAAGAACTTAATTCATATTCCCAAATGGAATTTTGTAGGTTTAGTCCTTCAAGTGTTGGCCTATGCTTATTTATAGTATACACAGTTATTTATATATAGATCATAGTTTTAGCCTCTATTTTAGTTTACATGGTTAAGCTATGCTCCTTTCAGTAGAGTTACTGGGAAAACTGATGTATACTCCTTCTTTAGAAAACTAACAAAGCGGAAGAGGTTAGGATATACCTTTTATTCTTCAAAAGTAACCATGTGAAAATTAATTGACTGGATATGTAGTTAACACTAATATTTTGCCTCTTTCCACAGAAATATTGATGCTGAGGTTTGCAGGGTGAAGATTTTTTAAAGCATTGTCTGTATGTCCTGAGTCATGGCACTGGCTGTCTGCAAAGCATGGAAAAATCTTTCTGTGCTGTTGCTGCCACTTGGTAAGGCAAGCACAGAGGGCAAAGCACATTTGCTTCTGCCTCAACTACTGCAGAACACAGACACATGATGCTGAGTGCATGGGCTCTGTGTGTTATAACTGAACATATTTAAATGTAGCCTTTGGCCTTGGGAATGGATTCTTTGAGCCCTGTGTTTCAGCCCTCCTTGGTCATATACAGTGCTAAGCATAATTTCATCCACAGTATTTCATCTGGAAACAAATGAAGCATTTTAACTTTAAATAAATTGTAATAATATTCTGAAAAAAAAATCCTTAAAAGTATTTAAATATTTTCATTAGGTTGACATTTTTCTGAAATAATAATATTTTTCCATTGGAAAATATGAACTCAGTTGTCAATCAGGAATTGTTGTACCATTTGCTTTGGTTATGTTGAAATGTTTTACTTTCATTTCTATGTTGAATTTAAATTAAAAAAAAAAAAATCTCCATTACACCTTTGACTTCATTAGCTTGAACGATCCCTGAGTTTCGAGTTCTTATCATTTTAAGTACAAGCAACATTTTAAATATATTTTTTTAATTCTTCCAAAAGACAAGTTATACATTTAAGTAGATCTCAGTATTATATTAATTTATTTTGACAATGACAGTAAAGAATGCATCTGAAATATTAAGATAATTTGGTTTCCTTTTTTCCAGGTGAAGGTCTAAGGGTGAGTCAAGTTATGTGTGGAGATAGAAAACTCTGTTAAAAAATAGAATACTGATTCTGAAGGGATTTTAGTGTTTCCAACAATTTTCCAAAACCTGCAGCCTTGTATTTAAATTGGAAAAAATAAAATCTACAGCTAATAACACTGTTCAAGGTAGACCAACAGAGAATTTATATTGTTCACAGCTTGTCAACAACAGATTTTTTTTTTTTTTTAATATTTTTTTATATTTTTGGTTTTGGTTAAATTACAAGATGAAACAACTGGCCTCTCCCGACTCTTAATTATTCTTTTCCCCATTCCTTTATACAACATATAGAGATTCTCTTTTCAATTAATAGAAAAATAAGCTTCTATTGTTATCCATCATTAGCTTGCAATTAGAAATTGCAATAGAAGGGCTTTATTTTTGCTTGCTTTATTTCTAAATTAGGAGAAGAAGAGGAATAAAGACATAACATGAAAATGTTTTTATAGGTTATGCTTTTTTTCAATATACACTTTTCCACACTTTTCCAATGTTTATATTTATTTTTATTTTCAGATGGAACTGATGCAATATTTTCATCACCAACCTTGTAAAAAATAAGGTAGTATGTTCTGAAAAGCAGGGAACGTAAAACACTTTTGCCTGAAGTAGGAGAAAAAACAGTTAATTTCAATCCCGATGACAGTTTCTCGGTGAACAATAGTCTCCCAGAATTGACATGGAGAAGTAATGAATGAATGAAAGGAGAACTGAGTCACAGCTGCACTTTGCAATCACTTTAGAACATCTACACTCTTCCAGCCAAAATACTATTAATACGTGTGTCAGCACAGTGAGTGAATCTCATAGTGTGAACGCATTGGAACAGTTCAGGAAAGAAAATGAAGAATATCCTCAGGGACAGACTTCTTTTTCTCTGAGAGACTCTTCATTATTCAGGCATTGTGATACTTTTCCTTTATTTGTGTAAAGATTAAATTGCACATGATTTCTAATGTTTCTGCTACTCCAACTGTCATAGGTCGATGACCTTCATGGAAGTGAGATAATAGATACATCGTCTGTTGTTTGAGCAAGTGCTGTTCTTCCACAGCCCAGTACTTTTCTATTGTTATAACTAGAAAGCAATTAAATAAAAATACAAGAGAAAGTTTCTCGAGTATCTTTAGTATTTCATATATGTCCTTATGTGACCACCATTCAACATTTATATGGGGTATTTAATGTTATAATGTTCTAGAAGCATACGCTGAAACTCTTCTGAATGGTTGAAACAACAACTTAGTGAGATGTCCATGTGTATTCAGGAACAGTTGCTGGGAAGAAGCCCTCCATTGTTTGAAATCTGTAATCCAGACTTGTAATTGATGCATTTGTCCTCACATGTGTTACTATGACTGCTCAAGTCCTGTCCAAATCACTTATTTTCATAGTGCTTCACACCCTGATTAGAGAGAAAGAAAAAAAAAAGTTGCTGTCTCTGCACTGCAGTTAAATTGCATAAAAACTATATGTTATATGCACTTTAAAGTGATTTTCATATAGAATAGAAATTACATTTTCACTTAAAAAACAAACAAACAAACAACAAACAAAAACAACAAAAAAACATACCTGACAATCATTTTCAGCTCATCTATCAATGATAATCAAATCAAATCAAAGTTCGACATTTTTTTGTCCCTTGTTAAAATGAGCAAGCTTTATCTTTTGGTTAGGATCGACCAAGTTGTCTAACTGAGCATATCAGGACTACAGCGGTATTTCCATGAATGTGTAAGATGCTTGACATGTCACAGTTGCTGTACAGAATACTGTAGAATCTTGCAAAAGGCAAACCTCCTCTACAAGAAAGTGTATTCTATAGTTTGTGTACTCTATTCACTTTTTTTTTTTTTTTTTTTTTTTCAATTTGATATGTTGATCATGTCCCTTGATTTTTCCCATCATGAACAATTGATTCCTCCAACTGTTTTGGAAGAACATTTAAAATGTATGTTTTAAAATATTAGATATGCCTGGCCTCTTAAGACTTTATAAAACATGAAACAGAAGGAATGGAAACAGCTTTCTTTCAATTTTTCCATAATCAACTTCCTTGATAGCACTCTGCAAGTGATGCATTGCTTTTGTTATGGATATTGAAGAAAGGTCAACTTAAAACAGGATAAAAAATGTTGGGAAATGAATGTATGGATACCCTGGAATTGGCTGTGAGAAAGGTAGAGAGATAAGGAAAATAATCACTCACATTTGCAATCCTGGCTAGGGCTTGGTACATGGACTTTACACTTTCATTTCACTACTACTTCATAGCCACATATCCTCTGTCACAAATCCATGGTCCTTTCAAATATTTACAAGATATTTCAAATCTTGTAAAGCATGTTACAGTGGGAGAAGACACAACTAGTTTCCTTCTAATATTGACTGCATGTAAACCAGCATACACCTTTGTGAGAATTACCCTCCCTTTATATCAAAATGGTCATAAGACAGATATTAGCTAACTGTTTTTTCAATATTACCTTTTTGTAAATCTCATTTTTATTAAAATTAGTTTTTAATAACAACAACAACAAAATAGCTATTTGGATGCTAAACAGAATGATTTTCAGTTCACTTAACTGTAGGAAAAAGGAAGCTGTTAAATCATAAAGTGCACTGCAAATTGATATAGTTTATTCATTTTTTAGCAACTGTACAATTATGCTAGCAATTAATAACTCAGAATTAATTTTCTACTGATTCACACCCTTTTCAAAGTCAAATACTAGATTTGACTAGATTTTTTCATTATCATTTGAAAAATTCAATACTAGGTGATGAAAGCATGTTTTGACTTGAGCATCATTCTGGTATCTTTACAATTAAAGTATTAGCTTAAGATTTTAGTTTTTCATCTGGTGTTATGTTTTCATTACATTTAGACATCGGGTTGCATATTCCTAAAGCAGTCTGGCTTTAGGAAAAGTCATTTAAATTTAATGCAACCTTTTTGTTGATTGTAGGTATCCCACTAGGTTACCTCTAGGTTTAGACACTGCAAAAGTGTGAACAGTGGTTTTGTTTCTCAAATGCATAATATAGGGTTGTTTATTGAATCAACTGCTAGAACTGTATTCAGGATATGGCAGATAAATGTAATAATGGCAGTTCCGTAACAATAAAAAAGTGATTGTGATTGATATTTATAGACAGAGCATCTAAAATATAGCTGAGGATTCAATCTGTCTGAAAAAAATGAAGCAAAATAGCTAAGTCTATTCAACTTGTTTATAGTGTTGCAAAGACAGGATTCAGTCTTTGTATTCTGTTCAAATCCAGGAAATAGGATTTGTGTTAACTTGTACAAGCATTGCCCAAGGCAAAATTCTGCACAATGCTGCTGGGAGTTTATTTGTATCTGGCCTTCATGTGACTGCTGCTTTTTAGCCATCTCTTCTGAGTCTTTCAGCACTGAACATGTTTACGAAGTGGCAGAGGCACTTCAGAGATATATGTGGAAAATCTCTGTTTAGGTAAACTGCATTCATATCTCTGCAGTCTTTTTGGAAAACTTCACTTTTTAAGTTTGAAAACTCATCAGGTTGATTCTTGTAACCCTCAGGTACAACCTTCAGGTCTCATGAAAAAAAGCTGTCTAGCACAATCCCTTTTTTACTGAATAAGTGAAAGACTCTTGTAGGAAATTTATATGTGGCAAAGATGCAATAAATTGACTCAGCCAAACCTTGCTAATGTATCTTATCCCACCTTTGGAAGTTTCAGTGAACCATAGATGCTGGAATATGAAGGAATGCTGAGATTAATTTTAAATAGCATCCAAATTCTTTACACTAGAGATCAGGGGAACCTAACTGCATTGGCATTAATTTATGCCTGTCTTCTTCTTCCCAGGTTAAATTCTTATGAATGTTACTATTATGCTAGTTAGACTTGCTTGATTTTGAAAAAAAAAAAAAAAAACACAACACATTTCTCTTTACTGAGGGAAAGCAGAACATCATTTGCCAAGAAAACAGTTACATACCTTATACCATGAATTATGATATCATTAACATTATCTGCCTGTCATGTGTTGACCTTGGCTGGCTGCCAGACTCCCACCTAGCTGCTCTCACTCCTCATCATCAACAGCACAGGGAGAGAGAATAAATTGAAAAACTTGTGGGCTGAGATAAATATAAGGAGATTCACTCACCAGTTACCACCACAGGCAAAACAGTCTCAAGTTGGCAAAAATAATTTAATGTATTACCAGTAAGAGTACATTTCAGATGGTGAGAAACACAGACAAATTAAAACGCCTCCTCGTTTTTTTTTAGCTCAGGTTCAACCTCAGTCCTTTACTCCTGTACCTCTCCACTGAGCAGCATGTTAGGCCAGGGAATGTAGGTTGTGGTCAGCTCATAACTGTTTGTCTCTGCTTCTCCTTCGTGCTTACACTTTCCTCTTTCTACAGCATGGAGTCCCTCCCCATGGGCTGCAGTCCTTCATGAACTGCATGAAGCTCCAGCTTCCTTCCCAGGGGCTACGGGGTGATCTCTGCTGGGGTGTTGTAGCACCTTCTCCCCTACTTCTCTCATGTTGGTGGCTGTTTTTTACAAGTTTTTCCTGACTCGCCACTGCCAAGGAGCATTTTTCTCTTTCTGAGCTCCACTTTCCCAAGGGCACTTGTAGCTGAGGGGCTCAGCTGTGGCCTGTGGTGGAGTTTTGGAGACAGCTGGAAATGGCTGTGTCTGGCAAGGGACAGCCCTGGCCTCACCTCACAGAGGAGCCTGACAGCCCTACTGCCAGCACCTCACTACAGACACCCAATACACTACCTAACAGGTGTGCTCCTTGCACTCTGCTTTTATTTAAAAACTAAAATATGCAAGACCTTAAGTTTGTGAAGGAAAACTTGTAATTTAATACCTCGGATTTCAAAGAAACTGAAAAACTGCCTTGTAGAAATGTGGACTACTGTAAGAACAATACTCAGGACTCTGACTATGTGGCTCTGGAGTTTGATAATGTTCTAGGATGCCAGAAAAATCCAGTTTTATTTCTACAGATTGAATCATTTGGCCACAGTCAGGAAGCCAACATTACTTTTTGGTTTCAGCACTCCAGCGATTTATTTATTTATTTTACTGCTTTTTTTTTTTTTTTTTTTTTTTTTTTTTTTTCTTCCCCGTTGTTGTATTGTTTGTGATATTATTTTTTTTTTTCCTCCTCCAAAATGCCCAAATCATTGTATTCCTGGCTACACTGCCTTCACTTCATAAGGGAGATAAAGCAGCTACATCCTCCTCATGTAAAATAAAAGTCCTGAGAATGCTGGAGGAGAGAAGTGCAGGCAGAGCTGTCAGACTGCCATGAGCTGAGCAGCAGCTCTGACGTGGTGAGTTAGGTTGTTCCTCACTTTCCTAGGAGACCTCATGATTCAAAGGAAAGTGCAGAGCAGGATGATGCCCTTACTGGTTTCTTAAGCTGCATGCCAGAAAGAGCCTCAGCCCTGGAGTGGGCTGGTGCAAGGTGAGTGCACATTCTTCAAAGAGGTAAATCTATGTCCACACTACTGTTTCCAGTTTTGGGGTGCTACTTCATGTATGGAAATCCCCCTGATGCTTTTGTTGTTGATGATGATATTTTTTGTTTAAGCGATGTGAAAAAATGACAGACCTTTGTCAAAAGTGTTGTTTTTCCAAGGTGAGTTTGAGTGTCTGTGTTGCAGAGGCTGGCAGTTTGCTGGAATAGGATAGGGTCCGTATTCAGTGCAACCTATGTCTGTACAACTTTACTATATTATTATTTCTTCCACTGTCTTAGACCTTGAAAGGAGTTTAATGGATCACTTTGCAGGGAAACATGGGAGCAAGATGGTGTAAAGAGTGTCAAGGGAACAGGTATGAAACAGGTAACAGAACTGACATTGATGTAAGTGTGGGAGCCTGTAGAGCTGAGTCAGAAGATGCAATGGGATTTATCTCTCATCATAAAAATATGTAACAAAATGCCCAGTAAATTTTTATATGATGTCCATTTCTTGTACTTCATGAAAGTGTAAATAATAATAAAATACTCCATATTTGTAACAGAATATATAGGCATTGAAGGGAATAGAACAGCGGCAGATTTGAACTTACTAAAAGGGGAAAACATGCGATTAGATCCATGGAACTCGTTGCTATAGGATGCCACCAAAGATAACCTTCATTGAACAACCAGTTAGTTTTATTGTTAATAAAATACACAAATTTGTCTAGCTAATGTGTACAGAAAACATCTGTAAGGAGTTAAATGTGTTTCAAGACTTAATGTTTTGGTAACTAGATCATCTACTGTTGAGACCTGCTAGAGAAGGCAGATCCCACTGATAAATGTATTTTTCATTACTGTACAACAGATCAGTTGCCGAGATTTAATTCAGTGTAGCTCATATACCTGTGATGTACTTAGACATGCATGCTGCAGTATATGAATTAGCAATACTGCCATTTAGCAGAGTCAAAATGGTGTGGCACTCTATCAAGTCTAGCTGTATCGTTTGTATCTAGTTGTATCATTTGACACGAATTGCCTCAAAACATTTATAACTTCCAAAACTGTGCAGGCTTTACCCAGAAATCACTATGTTTCAAGTGATCATTAAAATATATGAAACATGTAAGCTACCAGCAAAATAAATAGAAAATTGTGTGGAAATTTTCTAAGAAGAATGTACCATTTGAAGCTTCTTTCTTAGGATGTGGAGTTTCATTTGCACTGCTTTTTCACAAGTTGCAGTATTTAGTCATCAGTAAGTTTTTCAAAAATAAGGGTTTTATACTTATTATAAGTATGCATATAATACTTAAACTCTTAGGGAAACATATGGTGCAAATCTAATGTAGATTAGCATTGATCAGCAGTAGCAGGCTATAACGTCATTAACTCATTTAATTCATAAAACTGATATGGTTTTAAAGTAAAAGAGGGTAGAATTAGATTGGATATTAGGAAGCAATTCTTCATAATGAGGGTGGGAAGGCACTGGAGCAGGTTACCCAAAGAAACTGTGAATGCACCATCGCTGGAAGCATTCAGGGCCAGTTTGGATGAGGCTGTGAGCAACCTGATCTAATGAAAGATATCTCTGCCCATTTCAGAGGCTTGGAACCAGATGATCTTTAAGGTACTTTCCAACCCAAACCGTTCTATCATCTATATTAGGTTGAGGTTGTATTGTTCAGAATGTGTTCTGAAATTATACGTGCAGAGCATGAAGGAAATGGATTACTATATTGTCTTTTGAGGAGTATTCAAACAGATTATGAATGATGAAGCTTTGGCTTCTGAAACCTCAGAAATCCTTTCTGGGGAACTACTAGTTTAGATGATGGAAACTTAATGGAGTGTGTGGGGGGAGAGGCGAGGAGAAGGTGTCACTAATTTGCTATCACATCAAATAGGGAAGGAATTGCCAAATATTGAGACTTTCCTAAATTTTATTGTGTATACATTTGTGTGTGTCTATATAGAAATGTTGTGTACATACATATGTGTATATATATATTGTGTATATATATATATGCTAAGTACTAAGTTACTGATACCCTTAA
The DNA here is from genome assembly GCF_009819795.1 of Aythya fuligula. Taxonomy (NCBI): domain Eukaryota; kingdom Metazoa; phylum Chordata; class Aves; order Anseriformes; family Anatidae; genus Aythya; species Aythya fuligula. Next base: position 49,107,621 of record NC_045560.1, on the reverse strand, counting down.
AAATTTTAAAGTACATGAAGTAGGTGGGCACTGGGGCTAAATATTGTATTTTTCTTAATATCTACCAAAATTTACTGCCTAAGTAGAGTCTTCTGTGTATTATTATTTTTTTTTTTTGCCTCTGCAACGCATGCTGAAAGGGTTCCGGTTCTGGTCCACATGGTGGTCCAATGCACCTTCGTAGCAATGAAGGCCAATAAGATCCTGGTCTGCACAGGATCTAGTAATGCAGGAGCATTACTAGAAGAGATACAGGTGCGATCATCCCACTGTACACAGCACTTCTCAAGCCATATCACAAGTACTGTGTCCAGTTCTGGTCCTCACAGTTCAAAACAGGCCTGAATAGACTCGAGAGGGTCCAGAGGAGGGCCATGAAGATGACCAAGTAGCTTGAGCACCTCTTCTGTGAGAAAAGACTGAAGGAATTAGTTCTTTTCATTAGTTCTTCATTTGGAAGAGAATGTTCAGGGAGGACTTCATCAAAATATTCCAGTACTTAAAAGGGCTGCTACAAAAGACATGGAGGCTCTTTCTTCACAAGGAGCCACATGAGGAAGACAAGGGCCAATGGGTACAAGTTTTACTGGGAGAGGTTTCATCCTGATATAGGATTTTTTTTTTTTTTTTTTTAACAGTGGAAACAATCACTTGAACTACCTCCACAGGGGCACAGTGGAATCCCCATTGCTGAAGATTTTCAAGATGCAAGTGGGCAGAATGCTAGATAATCTCATTCAGGCTCCCCTTTACTCACAAAAAGTTGGTCCTGATGATCTTTTGAGGTCCGTTCCAACCTGGGCTGTTCTGTGATTTTGTGATTCTATGACCCTATGATTCAATGTTACTAAACCCCCAAATCATTGCGGGTTTAGTAACTGAATAGTAACTGAAAGATAGAATATTTAAAGACACAGTTAAACATCCTTCCTTGATCAGGACCTCAGACCATCTTCATGCTCACTTTCTTCTATCCTGCTAATAGTACATTATAATTTCCAGCCCTGGAAAAAAAGTCCTCCACCTCAAGGCCTTGATCTAGTCTCTTTTTGTCCTGGACACGGAGGAATGCAACAAATAATTTTATCTGGAAATGATCATTAATAATATAAAGTGCATGACTATTTTTCCCCCTCAAAAGCCATTGCCAGTTCTCACCCCTTTACCACTTCCCTTCTGTGCTTTGGAGTATTCCTCTTGTGAGTTTGTTTCCATTTGTAAGACATGGGTAGATCCTATGTAGACATTAGACACCTAAAATAACACCCTGCTTCTGCCACCTGCAGAAGCATATATTTATATGCTTCTTGTCATTTTCTTCCTAAACCAAAAATATTTCCAGATGGATTAACCCTCCTTGGATGATCCTTGAATGAAACATGAATTTTGCCTTGATTACTGTCTTGCTAATCACATATCTCCTTGTCATGCTAGCATGTGAAGGTCAGTTTGCTCCTTATTCTTTGTTATGTGATTGTACATGTTTGTAGTTGCTCCTAGATGTAGGATGCAGAATACGTTTTTGTGGATTTAAACCTGCTTTGCAGAATCCCAAATAACTGTATAATATGTAATGACCATTTTAGTGTATGACAGTAACTTAAAGCAGAAGCTGAGCCTGAGCAGGAAGGATACCTTCTAGCAACCCAGATGAGCTCCTTTCCAGCCAGCTCTGTAATACTTTGCCACCAAAGCCCAACTGTGATTTTTTAGAAGAAACACTGGCATCCAAATGGTATTCCATGTACAGTACTGTAACTTCAGTACTGGTTTCTGTAAGCTGTTCTCTACTCCTAAGCATTCAATCACTCTAAAATTACCATTATGTTTGCAAAGAAGATTTTTTTTTCCTCCTTAAATCCCCATATTTGGTCCTCCCATTTCACAATTGATGTTTTATTTGAAAACAAGAGCTTAGCACTCAAAGTCATCAGCCATACCTTACCCTTTGTTTCTTTTTTTCTGTCATCTTTTTTCCCTTTTCCTCATGAAATCAGTGGGATAGACATATTTTTACCTTTTTCTGAATAATTGTTAGATTTTAATTTCTTAGTGATCTGCTTTTATCTTCCAACAGTTCATCAAACCTTTTTTTTCTCAGTGAAGAATACTGCAGTATTCTTTCCTCTCTTTCTTCATTGTCAGTTAAAAAACACACAAGACCAACATGTATTAGCTTTTAAAAATCATATTTCTAGCCTCACGTGTTTCTTGACTTTTTCTTAAGTACCTACTTCTAATAATTCAACTTTTTCATCTTGTCCTTCTATAGGTAAATTAAAACTGCTACTAACTCTATTCAATTAACTAAATTACTTTTCCTTAAACTCTGGTTGCAAACCAGCCAAACATGTCTTTCACTTCACAGTTGGCAGTATATTTTTTTTTTTAAAAGCCATACCCAGTTATCTACATTATGGAGGACTTAATTTATTTTTCTTGGTCATTTGCTATCTCTGACAGAATAATTATTTCTTCTCTGCAGATCTTTACCTATTTCTTTTTTTCTCATGCGTTGGTTTATGTTAGGACTTTGACAGATCCTTCTTTATGATAAAAAACTGTTTCTAGACTGTTCTGTTTTCTCCCAAACTTCCAGCTACCACATCCACCTATCATGATGGCTTTGTTAGTGATAAAATAATTTGCTGTCCCATCATTGTTATGCTAAATATAGATTTGAATTTGAATTACGGGTTTTAGGTAATAATATCATGGGGTAAGAAGAGACTTACAATTCTGTATGGTGATATGAATGCTGGTCACATTATCTATAACTTGAAAACAATAATTATGCACTACATTTATTTATTCATTTATTAATTAGTAAATTTATCTGTTAGGTTCTCTAATGATGTATTAGAGAATAATTTTGTATGTGCATCTTTGTTTTTTTTTTTTTTTTAGAAACGATACTCTAATTTTTGTCAGAGTACTCATATAGGGTACTAACTCGTGATATCTATGAAGAAGCTGATGTTATTCTATTTTGTATGCCAAAGATTAGTCTAAATTATTTTTAGAATTATTATGTTTGTTGAAACAGGTCAATGTTACTTGAAGGATCTTATGCTACAGATTAATCTGATTGTTTTGCGATAAATATTCTAAGAGCCCTGACAGGGGTAAATTAAAGATGTTTCTTTTCCAGTATATCCAATGTGACTTACCTTTTTAGCTGACCCTTCATGCTTCTTTTTTTTTTTTTTCCTCTCTTTCAGAGACATTGTCTTTTTTACACCATATTCAGAAGTAATAGTTCAAAATATCAGTGTGGTGCCATCACATTACAACTTCAAAATATCCGAACTATCTGCTTTTGGATTCTAAAATTTCATGCAAACACTTTTTGTCTGAAGAAGCTTTAACAAAAAGCAAAGTTTTACTGTCTCATTTGAAAACATTGCTATTGGAGTTGAAGTCTTAAGCATTTGTATTCCTAAAGAACTATTAGTATTAATCCTTTATATGTATAAGAATATTTCAATTTTGTTTTGAGTGTCTGTTGCTAATATCAGATTCAAAAACCACTTTATGCATCTGTGTCAGTTCTACAGAGATAGCTTCATTATCATTACAATACTAGCTGTCGACAGTACGCTGTAAGAGACCAGCTTTATGTTGGCAAATTACTCCAGTCTTTTCACATAACTAGATGACAAATCCCAAATTATGGTGGTTTGATTTTATAATTTGTCCTTCTTCAGGCGTGTTATTGCCTACATGCACTGTGGGGAACAATCCTGCATTGGCAGGGAGATGGAGTATTGACTTAATATAGGTCTTTAACTCCTCTGTATATATTGAGTTGCTACAGAAATGGAAAGTGGCTCTTCTGAGAAAGTCCAAACCTGGGACAAAAGTTATATATGACTTAGAATTAAGCAATATTAGTGCAGTTACACTTAGGAAAGGTGTAACACCTTTACTTCATTTTCTTGAGAAAATAGTAAAATAGCTTGGGAAAGGTATACTTTTATGTACTTAAATTATTATTATTATTATTATTATTATTATTAATAATAATAATAATAATAATTAATAATAATAATAATAATAATAATAATAACAACAACAATAATAATAATAATAATGGTCTGCAGCCTGCCTGAAAAGACTGTGCAATCAATAAGAGACAATGGGAATTCTATAACTGTCATTAACTGGAGTGTTTATTAATTGTCAATTAGAGGGCTAATCAGTCTTACCTGTGCAAACTCATTGAAAGGAATGGAATGATCCTGGTGTCATCAAAGGTATATGACTAATGTGAGATCACAGACATTTCTCTGGGGGACTAAACTGGCAACAACAGGCAATCCTGTGCAAGATTTAACCCATAGCAACTTTAAGACCCCACTGTGAGTTGACTGTTATGACTAAGAGTATTGATTATATATATATATATATATAATGATTATATATATTATATATATATAATATTATATATATATATAACTACATATTATAATATATAATTATATATATTATATATTATATATTATATTATATATTATATATATTATATTATATATATAATATATAATTATATATTATATATAATATATATATATTTATATATATAATTATATATATAATTATAATATATATATATATAAATATATAAACCTAAAACACCAAGCTCATTGTACCCCAATGATTATATATATATAATATATATAATAATATATAATTATATACATATAATAATTATAATATAATATAATATTATATATATTATATTATTATATTATATTATATTATTATTATAATATTATATTATATTATAATTATTATATATATAATTATATATTATTATATATATTATATATATATAATCATTGGGGTACAATGAGCTTGGTGTTTTAGGTTTGCTATTTAGTATGGAAACCTTTTTTTTTTTTTTTCTTAAGATTCAAGGTGCTTTGATGTTATAAGAACTAGCTGATGCTTTCTCAGCCATATAGGAAAACACTGTTTTCCTTGCACCTTTAAAAGAATAGAGAGGAAAATAAATAGTTGTCAGTAGACCATCAAAGTTTGTGTATGTGAAAAGTATTAGAGAATCACAGCAATGCATTTGACTTCATAAGGGCCGGTATGGACTTTATTGTGAAGAGATCTGTTTTTATTGTACAACATTACTTTGGTAACTTTACTTTGGTAACTGTTGCACATTAATGGTGGCAGCTGTTCCATCTTTTACTGCTATCAGTGAAGAAAGGCTTTTTGTACAATTTAAACATACACATATATTAGTAATATACTTTGAAGTAATAGACTTTGAAATAATTAGAAGAAAGTGTTACTTGAAAGAAGGAATGCTATAATTTAAATCGTTTTTCACAATAAGAAACAATAATTTCTGTAGGTAGGGAAAAAAATCACAAACTCTTACCAATAGTCACCAAAAAAAAACCCAACAAAATAAAACAAACAAAACAGAACAACAACAACAACAAAAACACAAACAAGAGAACCAAAGAGATAACTTTTCTAAGAGAGAATTATGCTCTATCAAATGCTTGATCTGAAATACGAACTAAAAGATTTAAAATGATACTGTATTACTTCTTAGACTGTACTTATCTTCAGCTGGCAACAGCTTTATACATCAGTTCTGTTGACATTAACAATGTTTAAGATGTGCACTATAGCTTTGAAAGTCAAGTCACAGGCAGTATTATAAGCTGGTGAACATCACTTGTTGCACTTAAACATTGGGGTTAAGTTAAATCATACCATGAAGGATATTTCAGATCTATATTGATCTGAAACAAAGCAGAAAACTTAAATCACAGAAGGAAAAAGAAAACTCTCTAGAGATTGCACCCCTTTCCTAAAGGATTATTCCCCATAATGTTGTAAAACTTGAAAATTCAGATTCTCTTTTCCCCTTACCAAATGTTAGAATTGTATCATGGGAATGCTTTTTTTTTTTTTTTTTTTTTTTTTTTTTTTTTTTTCCCAGCGTATTTTCAGATGGGAAAAAACAAACAAGAGAGCAGTTAATCAGAATCATTGTAAGTCAAATCAGGTTTGAAGGATGAACATGGAACACAAATTGTGCCTGGTAGTCAGGTAACCAGTCAAGTTCTGCACTTCTCATATCCATGGTAATACTTTGAAATTGAGAACAGAATCAGTAAAGGAGGGGCATAACTAATGTGGCAGACCATAACACATTAAATGTTCCATGTCCCAAATTTTCTTCTCCCACTTATTTTTCCTTAAACCTGCCTCAAATCCCTCTTGCCGTATTCTTATTCTGGAGTCATTAAAAATGTCAGAGTTTGGGTCAATCTTGACAGACTCATCAAAAGCTTTTCTTATGAAATAATTACTTCCCTCTTTTATACAGGTTGAATTGATATACAAAATATGAACCTGTATATATAGCTCAACTAATGATCAATAAATTGATTTGTTTAGTCACCTATCTGTGAAAATAAAAATTCACATGTAGAAAAAACTTGAAGTCTTAGCTGAACGCTACACAGTAATTCACAATCTACTTAATCCACATTTTCATTTGCCACTGGATGGTAGCTTCCTTTTATTCTTATATTCTCAGTATTTTGGTTTCAGACTGTTAAAACAGTAGTCTGCTTTTTTTTTTTTTTTTTTTTTCTTTATAGGTTGCTTAGCTGTTCCTCTCTGTACATTACCTATATCTGGTACTAGTTCCATGGGTTTACTTCATTATAGCTTATAATTTGATCCAGTCACCTACTGAAAAGAATAGACTGAATTTGTGCAGGAATATACACACACATCTAGTCACTTACTCTTTGGTGAATTACGATAAAAATGCATCTCTTTGTTGGTGTGATCAAAAAGGGTGATGTGTTATAAGAGTTTTTTTTTTTTTTTTTTTTTGTAATCGGTAATATGAATCTGATGCTTTTCTTTTCTGTTTTTTTTTTGCTATTCTCTCCTCTATAAGCATGTTTATCGAGGTCTGCTGAAAGCCCAGAAGCCCATAGGTCAGAGAACAGCATTTTGATGGATTATGGGATTGTAACTGTCCCTGCCAGCTGACAGCTTTTATTGGCTGGGAGGATGAGCCTGTAAACCTTTATATAATTATTGTATTAAAGCCACTGTGCCTCTGCGTTGCTGGCGCTTGTTCAGGGATCAATGTGAAGATAATTTCAAAAATGAATAGTAAGTATTGATCGTCCCTTGGTGGAGCCTTATCAGTGGCTGAAGCAGACTACTGTAGATTATAACTTCAATGTCATTTATGATGATATGATACGTATTGCAGAGTAGCAATTTAAACAAAGGGCTGATTTAATTCACAATGGATTTTTGTAGCGTGATGGGTAATAAATCACAATCTGTGTAATTTTTAGAAATGAACACATGTTGGCAGTAGTTCAGGGCAGTTCCTGGGAGATCTGAAAATGACCAGGGAGGGCAAATATCAGCAGCGAGCCCCTCCTGAATGATTGGCCCTTACTTGGTTCTGACATTCAGATGACCTTGGGGCCTCTGCTGGCAGCTGCTGGTTAATTTTCTTCACTGAGGACACAGTTTAACTTTCTATCTGTCTGCCAATTACCTGACATTTTCAACTTATCACCTTCTATTTTTTAAATTATTGGAAGCACATCCACATTTTGACACTTTTTTAGGCAAGTATTCGTTTTTTTTTTTTGCCTGCTGCTGAGATGTCTCTCTGCCAACCTGCTGTAATATCCCTTTTACTCAAGAAATTAATAGCGTGCCTAACTCCAGGGTGAAAAAGCACAGAGGTACTGAAAATTATGAAGCTTCCTTTCAATTTAGGAAGACAGAGTGTGTATATAATAAAAAGAAAGTGGTACCTGAACAAACCAAGGTCACTGTTGAATTGTATATATGGCAACTGACAAAAAGTACTATATGTAGGATATATTGTAGATTTTTTGTTTTGTTTTTGTGTCAGAATTTTATGTATTTATCATTAATAAATACTTCTGAAATTATATAAGGAGAATGATTTCAACCCTGCAACAAACAGGGATTGCCATGAAGCTCTCAGGCTCAACTGAATCTTACATAATTTAGATATTTCATAAAACGTTTTATGCAGACTCTCAAAATATTGCAAATGACTCTAAACAAGATGTGTCCCTAAAAAGGTATGAAATCCTAAAGAGAAGTAAAACAATTATGTTTTATCTGAGTATCATGGCTCTTGTTTTCATTCAGAATGTAATGTTGCTTACATATTTCTGGTTAATTTAATGTTATATATTTTATTTTACACTTTTATTTATAACTTTATAATCATTTTTTCTGCTGAAGCCCTGAAAGAAAAAAAAAAAGTGTTTAAGAGAAAATAAACAATAGAGGTAGAGAGATCGGTCACAATATATCACAATACTCAGAACTAATAAATGATAATCAAAGTGTGAGCTGCTTTAAAAATTTTAAAAAATTAAAAGAATGGTACAAGGAAATGATATGTATTGAACACTATGAACTTTGAATTTTATGAGAAGAATATGGGACTAAAAGTTCTATTATCATGATACGGAACCTTTGGGAAAGCATTAAAGCATGTATATTATGCATGTGATTAAGTTTTGTTAATGTAAGTCAATCGTGAAAACCTGCTTAAGTGCTTTTCTAGGGAAAAGTATTGAATCAATGCCATGCTGGTGCAGTTTAGAATCAGTTCTAGTCTGTGCTTGGTTGTTAAACACAATTGCTACAAATGGGTGTGACCAAATAGTGAGTGAGTGTTTTTGGAACACCTCCACTGTGTGGTTATCAACATTAAATATGTTTGCCAGGCTTGATTTGGCACATGAAATTTCATCCTTAACATCGCAGAGGGTCTGGCATACCTTCTGCCAAAGTATTGCAACTTTTCATTAGCAGAGCATTTTAGGTCAGAGCATGGAGAATCTGTGGTAAAGAAGCTACAATTTTCTAAAGAAACTGGAAGTTATTTTTTTCTTTATCTTCCTTCACAAAAGTTTCTCATCTGTCCTCTGATTACTGCCTGGACCAGGGGAGAGTCCAGGTTGAGGGCCTTTTACTGTATTAAGGCTATTCTAAATTGTTTTTCTCTACTGAAAAGCAAATGGTTACAGATCTCCTTATTAAGTTAGTTGTTGAGATAAGAAGAGTTGTAGGAATTTAGAAATCTGTGTAGAAAGAGGGGATCAGATATCATAGACAGAGACAACATATAAGAGTGTGAGGATCTTATATTTGAACAAAAGCGTCCATGCACAACTCCCAAGGGGGAAGAAAAGATTTTTCAGTTGCTTCCAAGTCTTTAAATCTGTCCATGCAAGAATCAGTAATATATACGAGAGTGCAAAAAGAAGTGGTCCCATTTGTTGAGGGAAGCACTTGTCACTGAAGACACGAGATCCATGCCTATTTTGATGAGTTAATTTTAGATTAGCTCTAATCTCATTATGTATACTGAATTAGCTTCTGGCGACCACTAAACTTAGTTTACTTGAGTGACATCCAAAAAGAATCTCAACATGTATGCTTTTAAGCTACCCCGCAAAGCAAACCATAGGACATTAACTAAGGAAAGTCAAGAGATGAACATAAGAAGTTCACTGCAAACTAAAGACTGTCAAACTAACATAGAGTCACCCAATGTCCTTCTAACATATAGTCATCCCTCAGAAAATTCCAATACTATCATGGATAATGTTAATAGAATGTAGGCTTTCTGGCCTTTGAGAATAAATGTGACTTTCCTGATACAAACTACAGAAGTAGTTTTAAATTTTGGAATGTACCTATATTTAATTCATTTTGAGTAGTCTTGAAATTTACAGAATTTTCCCCATCTTACTTATTTAGAACTGGTCTCCTTGATAGATGGTAAAATAGCATTCCCCTTGCTATATTAGGTTGCATTAGGTCAATTCATACTGGAGGCCGTGACTGGTATCACCCCTAGTAACTGGACGCTGCAAAATTTTGAATGGTTGTGGAGATGACCCATATAAAAAAAAAAATCAAACACTAAGTAGAAAATTTATTGTAAACGTACCAGTGTTAAAATAGAACTATAAAAAATAGTTAGAATGTAATGCAATATAACAGCATAAAAATGTATTGCATTCTAAACATTAAATTTGGTGGTGAAAATATTATTTTCCAGAAGTACTGATTTAAGCATTCTATGAAAATTGATGGAGTAGCAATCTATTTTTAACGGGAACATTTAAAAAGACAAAAAAAAAAAAAAAAAAGATGAAAGAACACAACTAATTTTTTTTTCTTCTCTTGCCGTGCCTCACTTCCCCTCCCCTCACATTGCCTACCTTCCCCATTCCCTCCTGTTAGAGCAGGTTGCTCATGGCCTTGTCTAGGCCAGCGTTGAGCATTTCTGAGGACAGAGATGCTAAAGCTGCTTGGGGTACCTGTGACAATGTCACAGTGTGTCACTTAGCATAAGAAAAGCATATTTCTGTATTCCTGGAATCCATGCTCTGAGTTCTGTTTCATATGTCTTGTCCTGTCACCATGCACTTCTGACTCCATCTTCTCATCATCTGTCTGTATCCATCTTCTCTGGACCCTCCCATTCAAGAGTAATAGAAAGCAATATAGTATCCCCTGACCCTTTCCTTTTCCAGGATGTGTAAGTCCATTTCCCTTAGTCTGTCATACACACTCTGTTCTCCAGCTGCTTGAATACCTTAGTAGCTGTCCACTGAGCTCACTCCAGTATGCCAAAAATCTTCCCTGAACCGGGGAATACAAGACTAGATAAGGCATCCACAAAGTGATCTCAGCAGTGGCATTTAGAAGGGAATATTAATCTTCTTTTCCTCATCATGTTAATTCATCTATAGTAGAGTCTGCTATTCTGACATGGTTCCCTCAGTAATCACTGAGGTTCTGTCTGTTCTAGACTAACTTAAGAACCAAGACACATTGGACAGCTTAATTGCCTTACTTCTTTGCTGCCGGAACAAGGCTAATAAGCAGATATAGAAAGCAGAAAAATGAGTCCAGATTTCGTTGTTCAGCATGCCCTTTGTGTATCCACAACATCTTGCAACTCTATTTTCCTTTGCTATCTCTTTTCTATACAGAAAGTCTTTTTTTCCTGAAGTACCTCCTGCTCACATTTTTCATTTCACCTACCTGACATCAAAAAGATGAACTTTTCTTACAAAAGTAATGGATAAAATGTCTATGAATTTATAAATCTTTACTATCAATGAATTTTGAAATGTCTTTATTGTTTAATGATTCAGGTCTTCTGAAGCAAAAAAGCAACAGCTTATATTTTTTAAAAGAGCTGTTTTTAATTAGTTTTAACATAAACATATCAATTTACTTGTTAAATCTGAGGTAATTCATTCTGAATGAATGCATGCATCATTTAAGATAGTATTTTCTTATATAAAAAGTACTTGGAATCTCTACTTTGAGTGCAACACCGAAGTTAGTTGTAACTACGTAGCGGTGGGTAGTGCTTCTTAAAGAATGTTTTTTAAACATTTATGTTAAATGCTTGTTGACCTTTAACTACAACATTGGGAATTCACCATGCAAGTTATTACATAAGTTAATGAGGCCTTAAATTGGGAGATTTTAGAAGATTCTACTGTTTTTAGTAATACAGTTGCAAGCTGTTAAATGTGTAATTCTTTACAGTGAGTGATCTTTTTTTTTTGTTTTGTTTTGTTTTAATTGGGCTTTTAAACAACATAGCTACCTAAGATGGCTCCACTACTTTGAAAATAGTATTCATTTATTAGCCGATATTGACTGTATCCATTGAAAGGGTCAAATTTGTGAAGTACTAATCTTTCATCATTTTTGTAGAATTCCATCTTGAAAAAAGATCTTATAGTTCTTGGATGTCTAAGTGAATTCCTTATATGTAATGCTTATGTAGACATTTTAGATTTTAGCTTTTATTAAATTGAGCAAAATCAGAATATAGAAGTTGGTTTTAGATATTCTAGCAAAATGATGAGCATGAAAGACAGCATACTTCTGCTACTTTGTCCTTTGTGCAGTCTCTATAGCCTTTGTCAAACCTATAAATGGTTTTTATTTTGATTTGATCACGTATGCTTTGTACTCACTTTGTAAAGAATGTGGCAGTTAGTTATTTTACTTAGTCTTGGTGATCAAGGATAGAAGTATGAGGGTATTGAACAGGAGTCAAGCTGATGTGGTGTGCAGATTCTTGCACAGTGAAAAAGCAGAAAAAGTGTAAGGCAACTCAACTTTTTTTTTTTTTTTTTTGAAAATGGGCGGCTGATAATTATTTGCACAGATAGTAAGATAGTATACAAACATACTTTTTTTTTTTTAATTTTAATTTCTTAATAACAACAGTTATTTGCTCTTGTTAATTCTTCAAACTAACTGCACTAACTTCTAGGTAAGGCTTCTAGCAAAACAATGTTCTCCTCAAATTCAAGAGATTTGAATATAGTAACTCAGCAATGATCTCATCAGTCTTCTTCCTTTTGCACCTGTCTTTTTCAGAGAAATGAGACCTTCGCATCATTATCCAGGAAGATGAGCCATGCATTGCAAACAAATAGCGGTGCAAGCTTGGAAGTGTAAAGGGATTTTCTAACAGTTCAAATCCTGAGTGAAGATCTTACTGAACTTCATAGAGTGACATATCCTGCTGCCAGAGTATGAATAAACTAATTGTACTTTAAGTAGTGTGCTTTATAAAGGATTAGCCTTCTTTGTATAAATGGAGCTGTGATATTTTAATAATCTGTCAGTATTTGCTGTGATATTTTAATAATCTGTCAGTATTTGCTGTGGAATGAGTTTAGTACCACATTCATAAGCCACCATCTCTATTGATATCAACAGTGAAATTACAATGTAATCAGCATACAATGTGGAACTTATGAGCACTAAAACAAATGTACTTAAAATAATGAGTTAGGGTTCAAATCAGGAAGCAATATAAGGTGCCCTTCTTTATGGAACATACTTTTCTCACTTGCACAATTGGTCCAGCAGAAGAGAAACTGTAGATGATTTTTATATGTAGCTCTGTGATACATGTTCTGAAACACTGAACAAAGCAGAATTTGGAGAAATATTTTTTCTCCCTAACTTCATTAGCTAAACAGTGTAATGCACAAGCATTTTGGAAGATACAAAGTAGTTTGTCCAGTCATATTTTCAAACTTTCCACTATTTAATGTGTTATTTGCATTTATGCTTTTATTCTGGGACATGCTGGGAAATGCCAGCCTAAACATTAAGGAGTTGTGTGGAAAACCAAACTTCCTAATTTCAGCATACGCATTACTGGATTTACTTGTGAAAAGTAGGGCAGTAACCACTCTCACATCTGTTCAGTCCCAAGAGCCAACCACCCAACCCTACACTTCTGCAGCCAGATCTCACACATATTTTCATCTTTCTTTCATTGCTATAGTTTTCACTTCCATGTTGCATTTCTTCTTTCTAATAACATTAAAGTAACCATCATGCAGCCCTCAAAAATCCATTCTAAGCAGAGATTCAGGTTATTCCTTTGGTTGAACTATATAGTAGAGGTCTCTGATGAATAGGTAAAAGTCCTGTGTTTAGTCCTGATGGTGAGGGACTATAGCAGGAAAAATCAAGTCTGATGCGTATGCAGATTAAGATGAAATTGTTATGAAAAGTTTAAATGTTAAAAATGCATCTGTCATTTTTTAGCTTTATGGTCCTTAATATCTGAAACCTTGCATTCTGCCTGAATTCTCTTCAGTTTTACTAGTGATAGAATCATAGAATCATTCAGGTTAGAAAAGACCTCTAAGAACATCTAGAACCTTTAACCTAATTGATAAGTCCACCTCTACACCATGCTACTAAGTTCTACATCTGCACTTTTCTTGAAGACCTCTAGGAATGGTGACTCAACCACTTCCCTGGCTTCCCAATACTTCACAAGCTTTTCAGTGAAGAAATTTCTCCTAATACACAAACTAAACCTCCTCTCATGCAACTTGAGGCCATTTACCCTCATCACTTGACGCCTGGGAGAAGAGCCCAATCCCCCCCTCGTGTCGTGGTTCCGCTCAAGTGGGCAGCCGAGCTCCACCACAGCCGCTCTCTCACTCCCCCTCCTCAAAGAGGAATGGGGAGAAAATATGTGAAAAGGGGCTCAAGGGTTGAGATAAGGACGAGAAAATCACGCAATAATTATTGTAATGGGCAAAACAGACTCGGCATAAGGAGATAGTAAGATTTATTGCCTATTACTAACAAGCGAGAGAAGTGAGAAAACAAAGGAAAAAGCAAACCAAAAGCACCTTCCCCCCCATCCACCCTCTTCCACCTCCTCCCCCTGAGCGGCGCAGGGGAACGGGGGAATGGGGGTTATGGTCAGTCTACAGCACTTCTTCTCTGCCGCTCCTTCTCGGTCACTCTCGTCCCCTGTGCTGTGGGGTCCCACCCACGGGATGCAGTCCTTGATGAACTGATCTGGCGTGGGCTTCCCACAGGCAGCAGCTCTTCCAGAACTGCTCCAGATATGGGTCCATACCATGGGGTCCATCCCTCAGGAGAAAACTGCTCCAACCTGGCTCCCCCACGGGCAGCAGCTCCTGCCAGGTCACCTGCTCCTGCATGGGCTCCTCTCCACGGGCTACAGGTCCAGCCCGGAATCTGCTCTGGCAGGGGTCTTCCACAGGCGGCAGCCTCCGTCGGTGCAGGGCCACCTGCTCCACCGTGGTCTCCTCCACGGGCTGCAGCGTGGAACCCTGCTCCACCGTGGTACTCCATGGGCTGCAGGGGGACATCCTGCTTCACCATGGTCCTCACCACAGGCCGCAGGGGACTTCTGCTCCGGCGCCTGGAGCACCTCTCCCCCTCCCTCTACACTGACCTTGGCACCTGCAAGGCTGTTTCTCACTCCCGGCTGCTGTCTGGCGCAGCGTTTTTTTTCCCTGTCTTAAATATGCTCTCACAGAGGCGCAAACAACATCGCTTATTGGCTCAGATCTGGAAAACAATGGGGCCCTTCCCAAACATGGGGCAGCTTCTAGATCCTTCTCACAGAAACCACCCCTATAGCCCCCTGCTACCAAAACCTTGCCACGTAAACCCACTACACCTCGCTACAATCTCATTTAAGATAAATGTCAAGTACAGTAAGGCTGTACTGAGGCTTCTCTTCTTCAGGCTAAACAACCCCAGCTCCTCCCAGCTTCCTCAGCTCGTCAAAAGACTCATTTTCTAGACCCTTTACCAGCTCCATTGCCCTTCTCTGGACATGTTCCAGCACCACAATGTCCTTCTTGCAGTGTGAGGCCCAAAACTAAGCACAGCTCTCGAGGCCTCATCAGAGCTGAGTACAGAGGGGCGATCATTTCCCTGGTCCTGCTGGCCAGGATGTTGTTGGCCTTCTTGGCCTCCTGGGCACACGTCAGGCTCATATCCAGCTGTCTATTGAGCAACACTCCGTGGGTAACTTTCTGATGGGCAGCTTTCCAGCCACTCTTCCCCTCACCTGTAGCATTGCATAGAGTTGTTGTGCCCCAAGTGCAGGACTTGGCACTTAGATTTGTTGAACCTCATACAGTTGGCTTTGGCTCATCAGTCCAGCCTATCCAGATCCTCCTGCAAAACCTTCCTACCCTCTAGCAGATCAACACATGCACCTAACTTGCTGTCATCTGCAAACACTGAGGGTGTATTCGATCCCCTCATCCAGATCATTGATAAAGATATTAAAGAGAACTGGCCCCAGTACTGAGCCCTGGGGTACACCAGTAGTGACCGGCCTCCAACTGAATTTAACTCCATCCACCACAAGTCTTTGGGCCTGGCCACCCAGGTGATACCACTTGATACTTTTTTTTTTAATATATGATATATATATATATATAATATTTATATATTATATCCATATATATAAATGTAATTTTATTCATGGAGGGTAAAAATATTCCCCTTAGTGAAAATCCATGGAGATCAGGGTTTTCATAGAAGAGGGTCAACATTTCTGGGGGCTGTTCTTGGGAGAATACACTCTGGAAATCTGCTCAGCAAAGAAAAGAATTGATGCCATGGGCTTTCACATCAGCTTTAAAGCAGTATGCATACCTTTCATCTACTCTGTAAAATGGATCACAGCTCAGGTCTGTGATTCAAAAGCTTCTGCTCAGAGGATAAACTCCTCTGCTACACTAGTGGCTGCGTTAAAAAGAATGGAGTGGTTACTGTCCAAGAAGAGCTCTTGGGCAGTTTCTAAGTGCCTGTCTCTGCAGGCACTCCACCACTGCTCTATTTAGGCCTTAAGATAAGCCACACAGATTGATCCATCTTGTATAAACTGGTGTAACTATAGGCTTACCCCCCTCCCCGAAGTTGTCATTTGCTACTTGTTCCTTCCCCCTTGAGTAAGTTTTTGGTCTGATCAACTGGTAGGTTTTGCTGAGGCTAAAGGAAATACAACAAAAATGACATGAAGAAAGTGAATACATGAGGACTTTGAGTAGCGCCTGTTGCTGCAGGGCATGAGTTCTCATGTGAAAGCTTGCAGTGGTAGCTGGTGAGCCTGAGCAATGTACAACTTGTGAACAGCAGCCATTTTTTATATTTCTTCAGTGAAGATCATCCTCAAAACACATCACCCAAGAAGTGACAGAAAAAGAGAAACAGGATCTGAAGCTGTTTGCCTCTGTGAGAGAAAGAGGTGATGCTGTTTTCTGACAGGAGGTTAATGGAGAAATCTGTTCAGAACATGGTACTGAGTGTTTGGTAACAAACAATGATATGTGCATATATATGCAAATATTATATAACCACTGGTGACAAAAATCATCATACATGGGACAAAAGCAATTTTATAGCATTATTGACAGACCGTAAAGTACCTTTTTTAGAAAGATACTAAATCTGTTAGTTTGAAGACACAAACATAGAAGGCAGAAAAAAGATTTGTTGTGTGCGGTCCCTCAAGGACTGGGGAGGGGAAAAGACATTAAGGATGTCTTACATAAGAATGTAATAGCTTGAAGACGAAAATATAGTAGATGTGGCCTTGAAAAGTTGTATTTGTCTAATAATAGGAAAACTGATATTAATTGAAGAAAGTATGGAAGTGAGGATTGTGAAAGGGAAATATGGATGAAAGGTACAAAAAGGAAGGAGGTCAGATACTTTTCCCTAATATTTTTGGGGCAAATTTAGAAGAATTTATGAGAGGCAATATAATACAAATGATGAAAAAATAAATAAGATTTTAAATTATGAAGTATGTCATATTTGCACACTCCTGTTCTAAAAGTAAATTTTAGATTTGCTGATCTCACAGATATCTCCTCTCTTTGGGCCTGAAAGAAATCAGGAAAATCTCCTGTATATGTTGGCTGGTCAGTGTTAGATTCTTACTTATATCTGAGCTCTAAGCTGTCAATAGACCTTGCCTAAAGTTAGTGCAGAAAATAGCACAAGCTCAGTGTATTTCATTTGCTGCACAGTAAGTTTGTGATGAAGCGTTTTAGTAGAATTCAGTTACTAAACAATACCTCTGTTCAGGTTTCATCTGGTACAGAGGTAGTTTTGTCAATAGGATTTGGTATGGTGCTGTGTTTTGGATTTAGGATGAGAATAATGTTGATAACACACTGATATTTTAGTTGTATCTGAAAAGTGCTTACACAGAGTCAAGGACTTTTCTGTTTCTCATACTGCCCTGCCTGTGGGCAAGGGGGGTGGGTGCACAAGAGAGAGGGGGCAGAACCACGACAGCTGACGAACTGGCCAAAGTGATATTCCATACCTTATGGTGTAATGTGGAACACTAAAAGTCAGGGGAGCTGGCCAGGGGGACTGCCATTGGTCAGGGACTGGCTGGGCTTTGGTCAGCAGGTAGTGAGTAATTGTTTTGTATATTTTTCCCTTCCCCTTCCCCTTCCCATCTCAACATATGAGTTTTACTTTACCCCTCCCTCCCCCCACTCCCGTAACACACACACTTCAGTTCTCTCCCCCATCCCACTGGGGACCAGGGAAGTGATCAAACACCTGTGTTGTGCTTGTGCTTAGCTGCCTGATGGGTTAAAGCACAACAACCTGCAAGCCAAAAGCATCCAGGAAGGCCTCATGATTTTAAATCTGGGACAGAACTTTGTTTCTTTCAGAAGGCTCACGACTGGAAAAAATAAAATTCTTAAATATGGAGGGGAAGTTCATTGTGCTATATATTGCAGGTCATCACAAACAGTTTTATTTGGTACTGATTTTGTAATACTTTCTGTATCAGTAGAGGACTGTACTATATTTTAGCTTACTTTTTTTTTTTTTTTTTTTTTTTTTTTTTTTGCCTTTTAGAGTATAAGCATTAGTTCTTTTGTTACGTTTCATTGGAAAAAAGATTAAAGATAATTTCAGTGATGGTATTCTTAATATCAAGATAATATGAATGAATATTTGTTAGTCTATGAAGATCACTTTTCCATGCTTTGTTCCTTGTTTAGCCTTCAAATGCAGTATTTATCAGTCTGTAGAGTAAAACTATGTGCATGCCATATCATTACTAGCTCAGGGGGAATCATTCGAACCAATGTAATTTACTCAATATTGGTCAGTTTAACTCCTGACCCTAGTCCCCTGACAGTGTATCCTTGGCAACCCCTGATGTGTGTTAAGTCAGGATGTGCTTATTGGTCTCATCTGTGACAGCTTGCTAAAGGCTCCTTAACATAACTTGGTCTTTTCAAATGAAAACTAAAAATCAAGTAATATACGGTATAGTAATCAGAGTGGTATTTATACAAGCAGATAAACCATAAAGATTGTTTTCAAGGTTTTGATTGAGTTTTAGAGGAAAAAGTGATTTTAGACAGTATTGAGAAAAATGAATATATAGGTTATGCAAGCATCATTTTTTGTGAGACATTTGGGAAGTTTCATATTCTATTTGCATTTACATATCTCAAATGTGGAAGATGAGAATAATTCTCCAATTATACTCACCATTACAAAGTCATTTAAGAGTGTATTAGTGCAATTAAAAGACTCCACTCATTGATCTACAGAAACTTCCGCAGGATTCTTTTACCATATTTGTACTGTTTGAATTTGTGAAAAAAGCAGTTGGGCAAGTTTAACTAGGAACCTCATGATTTTTCTTGATACAGAGCTGATGGAAAACAAGCAAAACTTGCTGTTCAGTGTTTCCTGAACAAGGAGACTTTAACAATACATCTCACTATTTACTTCACAGTATGATCCAATTAACCACAGCTAACGAAGAAAAATTAACTAAAGTTGCATTAATCCTTGTGTGACCAGAACATTCTGGATTCGTAGTGCTAGAAATGATACCAAGGGTTATGGTCTGTGTGATCCTGTGAACTGAGCGTACTGTGTCTGGGCCAGAAGATCTATCTGCTAACCTAGTACTTTGCTGTGCATCTGTATACACCAGCAAGGATATCCTATATGGGGAAGTGGTTTTAGACAGTGATCAGCAGCAACAACAACATAAAGCTAAACACAAGCAAAAACCTTCAAACCTTGTCAGAATAAATAGCTAGGGATCATCTTAACTTTATTTTATTTTATTTTATTTTATTTTATTTTATTTTATTTTATTTTATTTTATTTTATTTTATTTTATTTTATTTTATTTTATTTTATTTTATTTTATTTTATTATTTTATTTTATTTATTTTGTTTTGTTTTGTTTTATTTTATTTATTTTATTTTTTTATTTTTTGGAAGTGTACAGCTGAAAAGCAACATGTCAACATCAGATGTTTATTATACATTCTTTAATTAGAAGAACACAAGACAAACAAATGCTTTATACTGTTTAGGTTCTGATTATGCAGCCATTATTACTGTTTTGAAATAGATGATTGCATGGAAGATGGCTGAAAAGTCTGGGAAAATTCAGGCCCTGGTGCTTTTATTTTTATTTTTATTTTTGCTATTTTGCATATTTCATGGGTTTTCAGAATATTTGATCAATTTATGTTATTAGCTATTTATTTTCTATTTCCATTCTTAATCAAAAAATAGAGCTAGTACTGTAGAAAAAATGTTTTCTAAGGAGATGTAGCAAAGTGCTTCCAGTCCAAGCTAATTTAAACCAAGACTCAGGAAAGCAGCAGTAACTTTTGTGGTTTATTTTTCACCTTAGTGCATTATGAGTTGAGGTTGCTTTTTGCTTCAAGTGCCTCTTGTCTCATTCATTAAGCATCATCCGGTACTTCAGTGAGGTAATGATTCTTCACACCGTCTTCAGACAGGATATGCAGTACTAACATATTCCTAGAATGCAGTCTGGCTTTTAACTAAGGCAACAATTCTGTGCAAATATTTGCATGAGAATTGCATGAGATACATTGAAACTGGTGATGTTCATGTAGAGGTGAATTTTATCTAGATCTCAGTATCTAACCTCTGAATTCTTGCATTTTCCTGTAAGCAAGAGACTGGTTATAAAGTTAACTTTTCTTAATTCATTATCTGTTTATTTATTTATTTTTAGAATAATGGGACATGTTAATTGAAAGGATCTAGAATCAAGCACAGCATAGGTACATTAGAAGAAAGAGTCCTATCACAACAAAAGATTTAGGAAAGGACCAGACTTCTGTATGGACCAAGTACGTCTTTCAACAATAGCTGCAAGCCTTACTTACCTGGCCAGCAAAAGCAGATTTATGACTGTATTACAAGCAATTCATCAATCAGAACTTCAGTCAGACCCTGAATATGTAATGCATCACTGGATCTCAATTTTATGAACTGATATCAACTGGAATGCTATATTTACTGCAGTGCTTCAGTGTCAAGCCAATGGCTGGCTGATTTGGTTATCAGACACTAATTTTCCGTTCTCAAAAGTATTGAATATCTTAGTTTTGGATCCTGGATGGAAACACTGTGGGGCCTGTGTGTTAACTACTTTCCAAATATTTTGTTTTGCATATTGCTTGAACTGGCTGTCTAAGATGATTCCTCTTTGGAAGACATGCCATGTGTGTTCAGAAGCATACACTTGTAATAAGTTTCTGAAATAATTTACTAGCTAACATATTTAAATAAAAGAGTAGTTGTAAAAAAAATTGTATTGTGTAATAAAATATCATACACCTTTAGAGTGCTAGTATGAAACCTGATCATTTTTCTAGCATACATACACTAAGAAATCTACTTTTAATAAATTCTGATGTTCTATATTTTAAGACACAGAACAAATTATTATTACTAAGTAAGCAGTTTCCATATGTGGGCAAAGAAATACTGTTCATATCTCAATTTTATAATACCAACCCAAAAGTTATGAAAAGGCTCTGATGTTTTATTTACTAAACATCATACTAAAAGTTTATTTTACTAGAGAAGAAAAAAGGCAGTATACAGGGGTGAAGTGTAAAATTGGCATGTGTGTACTACGAGTGTATAATTAAATGTGTGTATATAAAAAATAACAAAATTAACAGGAACCAATTACATCTGTCCTGAAATTTTATTTTTCTGATGTTGATACAATTTGACTAGTTGAATTGCTGGAAAATTTTGGTATTACAAACTGTAATTGTTTTCTACTAGCTAGTCTTGACGAATTTTGCCTATTTTTTTCCTAGTACAGCATAACCAACGATAACTTCTAAGAAATTACCTCTTTATTTATGTATAAGCATATGGTTAATGATGTTAGCAGGCTGGTGTTTGTTTACTAACCAGAGCTATAAGTGTTGCATGATGTAAAATGGCTAAGGTAAATCTAGTCACCAGTAAAATGGGTTTAAGTGCTTGAATCTGTTTCTCCGGATATCAAAGACAAAACAACATATACACTGAGATCCCAGATAATACAATTTATTTTCACTGAAGTCCATAACTAAATAACTGTGCATCTGCCTCATTGACTTTGGCAGAATCAGGACATTTTTGGAGGAATCTTAGACCAGCTCCTTGAGCTGCTCATCCAACTTCTCAAAAGCTGAGATAGATATGAATAGGCCATTGTTCTAGTCACACCTCTACCATCTTTATCTGTCAGTACAAATGGTTAATTATGTTTTGCCCCAAACCCAAGAAATAATTTTCACCCACAGAACTAAAAAAGGAATTGTATGAGATAATATTCTAAGTTGGAAATATTACAATTAATGTATTATAGATGTAGCTCTTTACTGTATAAAGGCAAAAATTAAAAGTTGTTTCATTAAAGAAACCAGACAGCAATGCATGGATTTAGATGACATGTTCTGGTTGCAGCAGCCTATTAACCACGAGATCCCTGAATCTGTAATGTCATACTGTACTCAACTGTATGCACATTATTTCCCATACTTAAAGCTGTAATAAGCCTTGGAGGACTATAGGTTACAAGCTGATAATGTACACACACTCACATTATATGAGTATTTCTTAACACATGCTTTGCTTCAAGTTAAATTTCAGCGCTTCTACAGACAAACTAAATAATATTGAATTCATGATGGTAGCAAACAATCTGTTTATACTGCTTTTGGTGTTAGACAGAATGAAAACAGGTAATTGACTTAGTTTCAGCAGTTATCTGGGTTGATACACAGCTCTGACTTATCTGGATCTGAAGACTGACCATAGAAAGTGTGTGTTTGACACTGTATGTAAAACATATGTGAGACTACAATTGTCCCCCATATCCCCCATGCTCACTAATTTTGTAGTATTTTATATATGCGAGGGAGGGAGAGAACTCGTGGTCAATCAGTTGGTACATTTCGGACAAAAGATAATATATAAGCAGGGATAAACACTGTGCATCATTGAGTAACAAGGAAATGCCAGCATGCAGATATGTAAGTGAAAGTCTGTCTAACTGAATTTACACGAAAATAAAGTGTGTTTTTAGCAAGTCCAACTTGTCTTTGAAGATTGAACTACTGAGATTACCCTTTCATCAACACATACACATTCTCTCTGTCTTGCACACAGACACACATACAAAAACAAACCAGTAATGAGTGGGTACTTTATCAAGGCCTCTCTCCATCCTTCATTAAATGACAGAAAATTGCTCTTTGCTGAGTTTGTCAATGCAGCTTTCCCTTCCAGAAGCCCATTTGTTTCACATGCTAGCACAGAATATTGCAGGAATTTGCAGATTTTAAATGACAAATATGTCGAAGTTTACCCAGTTCTGAATCATTCTTTTCTTAGACTGACTACAAGGTACAGTAACTCCCATAGTTGGGATAGAATTTTTATTTTAAGTAGGTCTTGCTACTTCAGTAGTAAAGCAGTATTGGACTGTGATCTTCTCTTGTTTGACAATGTCCCTAAAGGATTCTTTAGCTCCAAAAGCCTTTTCTCTGCACCACACATGATAGATGTTGCCATTCAAAACTAAAAGCAGGAACAAAACGACGAATGCATTCCTTTGCTGCAATCCCTTCTATTCTTTACTGAATTTGTCATTTATTAATTGCCACTTACATGTAATGCAGATGGAAAGGATTTGTGTCGTGTGGTGTGAGAGAGAGAAAGAGGAGAGAGATAAAAACTTAAAGGTTTGACACCATGAAAGCAAAACAGTTCTTTCTAGCACCTTTCAGGACAGAAGGCACTTACAAATAGCAGCCACTGTGTTGCTTTGTTAAAGTAACACTTTGATGTGTAGGATTATAATCAATGTAAATTATTGAGTTTTGCTACTGTGCTGTGTTGAAGATATAATGTGTTACTTTGTGCAGGCATTATTTATTCATACAAAGAAATTTAGCTATGTAACATTTTTTTTTGCCTGAATTTTTTATTTCAAATGTGAATTTCTAAATATAAATTTTAAGAACATCTGTGTGCAAGCTGTGTCCAGATTTCTAGGTTTCAATAAAACACATACCAGATCTCACTGATGCATTTATAGATGCTATGAATTTCAATCCAAACAAATGGAGAAAAGTTTTAGGACAGAGCCTGCAGCATGGCATGTCCTTTAATTGCCATTTACATAGCAGAGGAATCATTAATTTCTAATTCACCTATTATTCACTCTCTTTAGTATGGTATGTCAATGTCAGTTTTGGGGCGGTGGAAAAGATGTGGATCTGCGTTATTTTTGCAACCTACTCTTGTGTGCTTGTTTATCCTTTTCTTCTTTTAATGCATTTTTGACCTTAGTAGAATGCTACTTCAACACAGGCATTTCAGGGCTCTTGTTTGGATATGATTTATGGTGCTACATTAACCCTTCATTGACCTAGAAATGCCCCTAATATTAAAACAGTTTGACACACAGAAATCAAAAGCCCTTTTATTGGAAGTGCTATTGTCCGCATCATAAGTTTCCCCAATGTGATGCCACTGTTGCACCATCAATTTCCTACTGCTATTGAACACTGTATTGAAAAACTAATGGACAGAATCCTTTGTCATTTCTGTCCCAGTAACCATCAAATAGCTCAGTGAAAGTCTTCCCTTTCATATCACTTCAGGCATTTTGAAATGATGCATCTAAGGTACTAACTTAGCATTTATTAAGGGCCAGGGGTGGGCTGGATCCTGCTAGGCTCCATGTAATACCAGCCAGCTCCGACCAGTTTTGTAGATAGAGACTGCAACGTGAGTAGTGCCTCAATGAGCTAGAGTCCCTTTTTTGTGGTCCTATGGTTCTGCCTTCAATTTGTTTAAAGAGAAATAAATCCTTGTAGATTTTCTTGAGTTTAAGAATAAACAGTTGATAAAGTTATGCACAATTCAATCAGCTATAGCTATTATTAATTTACAAATGAAATACTTTTCTTTGGCTAGGATAGTAACCTATTCTACCTCTGCTTTCCACAGAATTTTTTAATTAATGTTTTCTATTTAAGCCTACAACTTTTAGCATGATGTTGAAAAACCCTAATGCATTTTTTATAAACCTGCTTGATTCTAGAGTGCTTTTCACTACTGGAATGAATATATTTTTATTCTCAACTTCTTTGTACTGCTACCTCTTCTTAGTTGCACGTTTGACACATAGGAGGTTTTAAAATATATATATATATATATTTATTTCAAAATAAATCTATTACATTTTTACAAACTATTTATAATATTGTCAGTGACCTTTGGTTCCTTGATTTTGTGACAATGAAATTCAGTTCCAAACAAAGTACAGAAAAAGTTACTGACATTAGGCATACAAATATTCCTTGTTCAGCCGTTAACCAACCTGTGCAGTAGAACTTTTTTTTTTTTTTTTTTTTTTTTTTTTTTTTTTTTTTGATGCTGGTATCAAAATAGCCTTTTGATCTGAATTTCTTCTTCATCAGTTAATGATACAGAGATCCTTTTCTGTAGATAAACCTGCCTTCTGTTCAGCTGACCAAAATAATCGTGACTTTTTCTTTGGCTTTTGTGAGGGACAACTGTTCTTTGCTAATTTAAAACCTTGAGAGGTCTACTTAGTGCATAGGCTAGGCAGGTCATTTAGAAAATGGACTGGTTGCACCTTGAGGCAGTGGGGAAAGGTGTTAGCTGGAGTCCAGATTAAGTGCTTTATCTAATTTTTTCCTATTTGTGGCTAGATGTATATCCTAGCATCTGTGTTCACAGACCTCCTATCACTGAGTTTTGAGTGCATAGGCACTCAGATTACACTTTTCAGCTGTTTCAATATTGTGTTCACTTTGCTGTGAAAGCAACATTTCTCATCACCATGAAGTATACCTGGGCTCAGAGGCAGCACACAGATTCTTTCCTTGCTTATCCCAGTTTTAAAGTTGCTAAGCTGCTGTCTCTTTCTGCAGTAGTGGATGAAAGTCACAGTCTGTGTGCATGAGGGAGTAGATGTCTGCATTTACCCATTAGATTTATGTACAGTTATGTGCACAAAAATCCAGAATAACTCTACTGAAGTCATTAGACTTGCTGTTATAAGTTTCACAGATTTTACACTTTACACTGTGAGAAAAATCAGGAACCTCTTTTTTCCAGTCTATTCTCTCTTCATGAGAAAAACATTTCAAATTCAGCTCCTATATATGAACATCTCTGATCAGAACTTCACAGGAAATGGAGGTGGTATATGAGATCGATGCAAAAGGGAATGATTTCAAAATTTATTAAAAGAGAAATGTTTTTTGCACAGTCTTCAACAGTCTGAAAGTTTATACTATATCATGCTCAAGTTTATTTTTCACAGTTATGAAATATTCATAACATCCTTAGCATTTACAGTAATTTTTGTAATGATGTAAATTAACTGTAATTCCAAGAGAGATTTTATAAGGTAAACAGAATCAGCTAATAAATGTGCTTATATCTGGTTTATACATAAATGTCATAGTGAGAGAAAACAGTTCAATCTTCCCTCATTATGTAAAAAACAGTTTCAAAATAATAAAATAAGCTTCTATAATATCAGTACTGTAAATAGCTAAATCAAGATTAAAAAAAATGTCAAATATTGCTTTCTTAGATCATATTTTGTTTTTTTTTTTTTTTTTTTTGGAGTGGGGGAAATACTGTAGGTGTTGTCTGCAAACAGAAAAGGAAGAAGGCTGAACCTCAGTCATAAAATTTAAAATTGGTCTATCTAAGATTATAAGAACTCAAGTGTAATTCTTATTGTATAAATGACAGCAAGGTAATTAGTAACACTAGAGACTGTCACCCATGACCTTTAGGGTCACAAGGCAATGTACTTCTCCTTGTTTATTATCTTAACATAAAGGATCATTATGATAATCCATGTTTATTTTATTAAAAACAAAATCAAAAAAAAAAACCTTTTATTTGACTTTTTTCTTTTGTTAATACATCATTTAAAAAAAATATATCTGTGATACATAACTAACTATGATCACAACTCAGTTCTCTCAGAGTTGTTTCAACTCCCTGTTTAAATAATCCACAGCCTTACATAGTAGAGCACCTAAGCCCCTATATTTGCATGTTAATTTCTATACAAATTGTAATTTTGATTTGCTTAGAAAGGTATCAATTTAGTGCTAAGAAAATTAATTATTTGAAAAGTTATCACTTATAAGTTTAATTTCTCCCTCATTGTCTTTGAAATAGGCATGGTTATTGCTGTATACTGTACTAAACTGCATTGGCTGTTTCATAAGGGCTAAGTATTCACTAAGCTCTTGCAATATTGAAAGAATCTATATTCTGAGAATTTGAAAACATGTCAGCCCACCTAAATACATATTGATCAGGTTTAATTGCATGCCACCCATCAGTATTAGGTTTGAAAATTCATAAAAGAGAAATAATGTACTCTTTGTGGATGATTACTTCTGGGGCATTTAAATGAATTCCATCACTTAACCCTGAGCCGAGGACAGATTATTGAGCCTTGCAATCTAGCAGTCAAAGTCCAATTGCAGTAGAACAACTGTTTTCTAACTATCAGAGAAAAACAAAACAAAACAAAATAAACAAACAAAAAAACCCCAAACAAACAATATAAATTTATATAGATTTTCTTTTAAGGAAAATAGCAAAGTAAAATACTAAATGTAAACATGCATTTTTCAATTGTTTCATTAATGTGTTTTCTTGTTTTGCTAAATAATGGTTTGCATTTTTAAATTCTCTCTCTCTCTCTCTCTTTTTTCTTTTTTTTTTTTTTTTTTTTTCATGTGCCACATATAAATTCACACTGTGGTTATGATTCTAAAATTAGAGAAGCACTCTTAAAATTGTTTTCCATGCATTTTCATTTTAACTGCACATTTGCTTATATATCTGCCCACCACTTATCGTCACTTCTAAAACGTGAGAGGCTGGGTTCTTATTCATTTTCATTGTGTTTTTTATGGCAAGTGGTACAGTTTTTGAGTCTCTGTTTTTAAGAAGGTCACACGGTTTGAGAAAGTTTATTATTAGTTTTCAGGATGTTCTTTACATTTAGAAATTATTGTTGGTGTTGGGTGTGTCTTAAGAAATTGTGCTTATGTTTTGTTTTGTGTTGTTTTTCTACAGAATATCAATACAGAGTAAAAAGGACCAGTTAAAATTATTGGTTTTGCTTGGGTAATAGTTTAAAAGCTACATTTTATTTAGACACTTTGAGGTAATAAATATCTGTAAGTATAATTAACTGTCTTTTATCTAGGTCTGCTCCTTAGTGAAGTGATGTCTTTTTAGGGCCTTTTGTAATGTCTCCTTTTAATATTAATGCTCCACTTGGCCTTGAAAATGATACTAAGAGTTAAGATGGTAAAGGTATTTTCCAAATCTGGTGGGCTTTTTCCCCCCATGTACTCATCAAATGGATGTCTCAAAGTATCTCAGATTTTCACTTTTTTTTTTTTTTTCTTCAGATTTTATTCATTTAATGTAGGCTAAGATTTCACTTTTAACAAGCTAACTAACCTGTTTTAGCAAACAGAGAGATCTACGTTTGTGTAAACGATCTTTTGATTTACAATGCACCTTGTTATATTATAAACTTTATAAACTATGGTCCTGATCCAAGATGGTATAAAAAAGCATAGCCTCAATAAGGGTACAGTAAGGCTCTCCTTGAGAATTTGGCTGTCAGCAGTTAAAGTCATATTGCTATGTATATATTATAAATGTGATGTTTCATGTTACTATGACCAACTCATTTCATGCAGTCCCTGGGGGGGGGGGAGGGGAAATACACACACACACACACACACATATTTACTTTGTTGTTCTTCTTCTTCTTCTGTTATGTCTATAAATCTATAGGAAAATCAGTTTTCAATTAAATTGGTAATGCAGGTGAACTAATAGTACTTAATCACCTTAAATGGGTGATTGCAGATCAGAAAATAACTTCTCTTGTATTCACAGTACAGTAGATCCCTGAATCACAGAATCACAGAATTTGACTCCTTTACTGCATGAAGCAGAATGAGACAGTCGTCAATCCTTACAAATGCCTGGGCTTATACATGTTTCTATAGTAATCAGAAAATATACAAGTTTTTATTGTTGCTATTATTTTTCTGGAGGAAAGAACAACTGCCATTTAGATAAAGTAGTGATAAGGAGATAAACTTTCTTACATTTCATACTCATCCTTTTATGTTTTTTTCTT
This sequence comes from Aythya fuligula, assembly GCF_009819795.1. Classification (NCBI taxonomy): domain Eukaryota; kingdom Metazoa; phylum Chordata; class Aves; order Anseriformes; family Anatidae; genus Aythya; species Aythya fuligula. The sequence goes on along the minus strand of NC_045560.1, from coordinate 49,078,643 downwards.
ACCTGAGTAAAACTATCGACTACTATTAGTCAAAAAAGACTGGGCCCAGTATTTCAGTATTAAAATTTTTTATCACTAATGGCATACTGCTGCTGTTGTGTCAAACCATTATGTGAAAGACTAATTGGTGGAGGAATTGGTTTCTTAAAGCCTATTTTTTTTTTCTCTGAAGGAAACTGTAATTCATTAGGGAAATTTTAGTAAAATGAGCCTAAAACCAAGTTTAGCAAACTTTTGGTATTGCACAGTTACCCAAAGATACTGGAAACAAAGTAAGCTTAAAAACAAACAAATAAACAAACAAATAAAAGCCAACAAAAAGTGATTTAAACTTTTCTTTTTATCTTTCTTTTATGATTAAAAACTAGGAATTCTTATATATTTTTTATTATGTGTTCTTACGTGTTTATTTCTTATGTGTTTTTAGGTTAGAGGTTGGACTCGATGATCTTGAGGTCTCTTCTAACCTAGATAATTCTGTGATTCTGTGTTTTCATATTGTGACAAATCTTATCACTGTTGGAATGGAATTTGAAGTTTACTATTATGTTGGATCCAAGCGATTCCCTTTTCCATTTATATTCAACCTTCTTTAAACCTAGCCAAATAATGTTATAAATAGTTGAAATATATTATGTATTTTTACATGACCCCCAGTTCTTTATATCTGCTCATGAGCAGCCTCATGAGCAGTCTCTTAGTAAAACTTTATTCCTGAAAATACGCACAGCAAATTAAAAGCAGACTCCTGAAATTTACTTAACCAATTGTTTACTGCATTTTGCAATTAAATGGTATGTTATAAGTAGATGTAGTCATGACATACTGTGATAGAAAACAGTATCTACAGCTTGACATGTAAGTAAATTTGAATGCTCAACAAAATTATTGAAGCAGCAAAGATATTTTTGCATAAGATATTTTCCACAGAATCATAGAATAGTTTGGATTGGAAGGGACCTTAAAGATCATGTAGTTCCAAACCCTCTGCCATGGGGGGGTGGTATACCCTTCTACTAGACCAAGGCTGCCCAAAGCCACATCCTATCTGTCCTTGAACAATTCCAGGGAAGGGGCATCCACAACTGGGCAACCTGTCACAGTGCGTCACCACCCCCTTTGAGTAAAGATTTTTTCAAATATATTCTCTATAAGCCCCATAGAATTGCAATTCAGGAACAGAAATCAAAGCAAAATTCTCCAGAGAGAAAATTGCCCTTATTGTCAAATCATTCATCTAACTTAAATCACAACATAGGGTAGCTTTGTACTGTACAGTTAGTTACTGTGGAATGAAATTAATAGTTGGAATAGTTTTCCATAGCTGGAAAAGGATTTGCTACATGTTGGACTTTTACCTTATATACTTATTCTTGACAATGTTTTAAGCTCTTTAAATTAATTCTTACTGTATGTTGAGAGTCTGTGCATGGAATTTCTGGTCATAATTGTCAAAGGATTGGCTTTTAACATTTATTTCTATTGCTAGCTGTAATCAAACACTATAACAAAGTAAATGCAATTATGAAGAGTTTATTAATATTTTATGTAGCTTTTGATGCATTAAAAATATCTGTATTTTTTTTTTTTTTCTGTCTTTGTCCATTTCTATTCTTTAGGAATGTCCCTGAAGTTCCCATTCACATCGGGGTTACAGCACCAATACACTTTTCTTCTGCCTGTGGACAAATCAATAGCAAATCACTTATTACTTACTGAGTACATAGGAAACAAATCTGTAGAAGTCTAGATCAAAGAATGTGCGTATGGCCTCCCAAATTGAAGCTTACCACCTATAAATCATCACTACCTCTAGTCTGTGAAGAATACTGCAATGACTGATGTGTCAGGTTCAATGTAAAGATTTCACTGCACCATCTCTTCTCCTGTTTTCCCTTTGCCACTGCTGGCTCTCTCTCCCTCTCAACACATTTAATTTGGAAGTCTTAAAAATCAGACAAGTGTGGAGTATTCACACAGTTTTTGCCCCCTTAGCCTCAAACTGTTCTCTGAGACTGATCTCACAGCATCTGTTAGCTGTCAGGTCTAGCTCTTAGGGATTTGTCAATGTCAATCCATTATCACTTGGCAGGGGCTATCATAGAGTGATACAAAATTCCCTTTTCTCACCCCTCTCATACTATCTGAAACCCATTGCTCAAAAATCAGATGGTTAAAAAGAATTCTGAACTGAAAGAACATGACAAGCAAGAAAATTCAAAATGGCAGGTGGACACCAACTGTATTTTATTGTGCATATAGTTCGAACCTCAGGAATAGGAACATTCTGGATGAAATCCCATTCTTACTCAAGTCAGTGGGAATTTTTATGTTGACTTCATTGGAGATGAAGATTTCATCCTTTGTTTAAGGCTTGTATACTGCTGCAGGGAAAAAACAAAACAAAACAAAACAAAAAACCATGAAATAAAACATGGAGTTTTAAAATTGTGGTTACTTGACTGGGGTAAGAATAGGGAAGAAACTGTTGCTTTGGGCTATCTGTAGTTTTTAAAACTTGCATTTAAGTTAAAATTAAACAAACATTTATTTTGTAAATGTTAACAAGTATTTTTCTTTGTTAGAACTAACTATTTTTGCTTTAAAAAATGCAAAAAGGAAACGCTTTAATCTTCACTGTGACCTGTTTTTTTTTTTTTTTCCCTGAGTTTTATGAAGACCATAAATTTAATAAATTTATAGCAATCACAAGACCAGTTTTCATTTTCTAAAATGATTTTATCATGTCACATGGCTGTGTAGGAATTTGGTTGACCCTCTTAAGGGCAGGGAGTCCCCGCCCTTTCCCTTCCTCACAGGATTTCCTTGTTGAGGGGCTTCCACAGCCTCAGCTTTTCCTGCTTACATTGGCAGAAACTCAGATGTGAATCTCGTAAGGACTTTACATCAAACTGAAATGATTTGCTGACATGTTAGTGCTTATATTGCTCTTTGGTTTGTCACCTCAGCAGTAAGCACTGCCAATCACAAACACGCTGATGGTGTGTGATGCGTTCCTGAAGTTTCCTGTTAACTTTTAGATGAGTTATGGCTGGCTACACAAAGGTATTGAGGAAGGAGAGAAACACAGCAGCCCTTCTTTTCTGATTAAGATAAAACAAAACAAATATAGAAATGAGTAATGCAGAGATTGCTTTGCAGGAGTTATTAAAAAGCAAGAGCAGAGGAACTGGAGTTCTTAACTTGTCTTTGTAGTGATACTTTAAAGTGGTAATGTCAGCCAAATGAGAAACATTTCTAATATTTTAATCCACTGGGGTAATTTCCTAATTTCTATAATTTATTATTTTGCTAAGAGTTCCCAGCTGGGATTAATAGAGTAGCTACGGTGATAAGTGGTATCACAAGTTCATATAAACGTCCCTTTCATGAAGTCAGACCTGCTTTAAGGAAGCAACATATTAGGAGTAAAATTGTTCTCCCCTCTCCTTCACACTCCCCCCCCCCTTTTCCCTCCCCTATTCATTTACAGTGAAACTGCCATTTGTGTTCATTGCTCTCTGTTGATTGTGGATGAAAAGAAGCAAATTTGCAAGAGATTCTATACAGGAGGGAGGAGTTCGAGCCAGTATTCCAGCTTAATGTTAAACATAAGGTTTCTGTTATGACATATTTTTTCAAATGAAAGCAATTATCTTATGTTTACAGCAAGGAAAAGCAAGAGATTACCATCAGAATCTACAATGATTATTAATTTCTTGCATTAATGCAAACTTCATCTAAATTCATCTTTGCTATATGTTTTGCAATACATATGCACAAGAGATACTTTTGTAACAGTAAAGGGAAAATTAAAGATTTATTTTAATTATTTACTTATAGGTAAAGCGTTAAGTTTCTCAAGTAGAACTGGTTTGAAGAAAAACATCCTGTATGGATATTTTGAATTGTATGAGTACGTCTAGGTAGTTGGAAATTGTTTATATATAGATACTGGTAACTTCATAATACTCATACAACTTTTTTTTTTTTTTTTTCCCCTAGATTATGTAAAGATGGATTGGGCATCTGCAATTTCTTGTGCCTACATTTTAAAACCAGGTCTTGATCTTTTTTTCAGGTCTTGATCTTTTTTTGTTGTTGTTGTTGTTGCTTTGTGCATTGTTAATTTTATTGCATTTGTAACACACTCCAATTTAATTATATATTGAACTAAATTGTCTTCAAAGGAAGCCTTTTTCTAATTGAAGTATTGAAGTGGAGAGGAAACTTTTTGATGATTCTAGGAAAATGGAACTTTGTAGTTCCTAAGTTTTGAGTGTAATGATTTTTTCCTATATTGTGTCATAGATTCGGTTTGATGTTATGTGCTAGTGTTTTCTGAATTAATGTGTTCAATACTACAAGAAATTTAAAAGAAGCTGAATACTAAATTAAATACTTTTATCTCAATTTTAAATTGAAGATTCTAAAGAAAGTCCTTACCAATTAAAAAAGAAACAATATTTATCCATCTCAAAGTTCATACTGCATTTTGATTTATCTCTTTGTTAGAAAAAATAATACATGCTGCTAAGCTGTAAGCTATCCTTTTAATAGTAAACTGTTGTTTAGCATACGTTAATACTTTTCAATATCACAATTCAAATCATAGCCAAAGAGAATTTTGTAAAGTAAAAAGAAAACATGTTCTTACCGATGAAAGATACTTCATTCCTTATCTCTTTTTTTTTTCTTTTGGTTGGGGTCTTCTACACAGAATTACCAAATGTTCCATCTACTCTTTACATGTCTGAAAGGGAATCCAAATATGTTTCTCCTATTTTCACTGTTTTTTTTTTTTGTTTGTTTGTTTTTGTTTTTTTTTTTTGTTTTTGTTTTGTTTTTTCCTAAGCATGACTCAAATTTTTGCTGCATGTTTTGGGTGCCTACAGAGTACTAATAAAGTCATGTTTTGAAAAACTGTGGATTTGGGTTGCTAATTACTGGCAGTCAGGAACCAACAACACTGTCCAGCTGCATGGCCACTTCATTATTTTTATTCAAGTAGGAAATATCTCTATAGGCTCAAGGGTTCTGGACCCTTTATCTGGATTTATAGGATGTACATATAAAGTATGTATCTGAAACTTGCCAGAACCTGAAACTTCTCAGAATTTCATCTCTACAGATCCCCCCAAACACTTTTTTTTTTTTTTTTTTTCCTCCTCACAAAGATTTGCTCTTTCTATTTTCTGGCCTATTTGAAATTATTCATCCTGATATTTTTGTTCCACCTCCTGGGCCATGCAGCAAACATAGACACCAAATGAAAAAATCAAACCTGCAAAAACTAAAAGCCCCCAAAATTGCAAAGGATCACCCCTCTGTTGAATTGTTCTTAATGGAAATTACGTATTTAAGTGTTTTATATTTCAAGGGAAGCTTCAGATTGAAAGGCATGTTGAAAGAATGCTGAGCATTTCTCATCATTTCAGCCACATAACATGGCTTCCCTTTGACTGTGTGCTCTGCAAACCATAAATATATGTGCAATGCTTATGAGATTATCCTTTAGAAATCAAACATTCTTCATATTGTATGACTCTTCCTTCACAATGTATATGCGCTCTCACTGTGTGCATGTTCTCATGTAACCCAGTGGAGAATATCATTTTATGTCATATTCATTTTTAAAGTTGTGGACATCCCGGCAAAGTTCTGAGGAATGGCAGTTGTTTTCTGTTGCTTCAGCAATGTATTCCAAGCCACTCATAGAGGAGTCCATTAACATTTCCAATGTTTTTCAATCACCGAGAGCAATAAACAACTCATATATTTTCCAAGTTTTAACTAATTCATGTTGCATAACTGGAGACTCCGTAGTGTAAGTGCTTCCAAATGGTTCGTTATAAAGAAAGCGTTAGTTATATTACTATATAGCAATTGTTACATACTCAAAATCAAACTAATAACAAAAATAATGTATTTATGAATGTTTAATTGCGTTTTGAAAAGTACTGCTCTGTTAATGGCCTTTTGCATGAGTATTCTTGTTTTGTCCCCACTTGCTGAGGTGATCAGCTCCAGGGCAGACGCATCCTGCAGTGGAGTGGGGATCAGGACAGGCAGGGCTTTTTCTTTCCAACATCGAGGCCGCTCATGGCAACTGAGGGAGCTGCCAGGGCCCAGCAGCCCTCTCGAGGGAGGCTGACGAGGCGTAGGTGGAGCCAGCAGCGCCCCCCTACCCTGACGTTCAAAAGCAGCCCCTAGGGAGCTTGAGTGACCAGGAGCATGACGACCAGGACAGGCACACAGGGCGGGGCGTGTCAGAAGGACGGGGCACCTCAGTTTGCGCAGGCAGGGCGAGCAGGCAGGGCCCCCTGCCCTTAAGAACAAATCCTCTAACGGCTGTCTTCCACTAGCTAGGCTGCAATGGTCTACACCAGGCAGAGAGCTCTCCCTAGGAAGTCTGTATCCACCCAGACTGACTGCCTGCTCAAAACTGCGACAGTTCAGGTGTCCAGATGCAGGGAGTGCCTGAGCCGGTTGCTGCCCCCAGAGGGTGGTGGAGACACAACACAGCCCAGAGAAAACAGTCTAGGAGGTTTCTGGAGAGTGTGGAAGATAGCTCCCTGATGCAGCTGGTTAGTGAGCCTACCAGGGGAGGTGCACTGCTAGACCTTCTGTTCACAGAGAAGGACTGGTGGGAGTTGTGGTGGTTGGAAACTATCTTGGGCAGAGTGACCATGAAATGGTAGAGTTCTCCATTCTTGGCGAAGTCAGGAGGGGGATCAGTAAAACCGCTGTCTTGGACTTCCAGAGGGCTGACTTTGGGCTGTTCAGGACACTGGTTGGCAGAGTGCCTTGGGAGGTGGTTCTGAAGGTCAGAGGAGTCCAAGAATGCTGGGCATGCTTCAAGAAGGAAATCTTAATGGTGCAGGAGCGGTCTGTCCCCACGTGCCCAAAGACGAGCTGGCATGGTAGAAGACTGGCCTGGCTGAACAGAGTCGTGGCTTGAGTTTAGGAGAAAAAAGAGGGTTTATAATCTTTGGAAAAGAGGGCGGGCCACTCAGGAGGACTGTAAGGATGTTGCAAGGCAGTGCAGGGACAAAATTAGAAAGGCCAAAGCTCATCTGGAGCTCAATCTGGCTACTGCCGTCAAAGACAACAAAAAATGTTTTTATAAATACATTAATGTAAAAAGGAGGACTAAGGAGAATCTCCATCCTTTACTGGATGCGGGGGGAAACTTAGTGATAAGAGATGAGGAGAAGGCTGAGATGCTTAATGCCTTATTTGCCTCAGTCTTTAGTGGCAAGACCAGTTGTTCTCTGGATACCCAGTACCCTGAGCTGGTGGAAGGGGATGGGGAGTAGAATGTGGCCCTCATAATCCACAAGGAAATGGTTGGCAACCTGCTATGGCACTTGGATGTACGCTAGTTGATGGGGCCTGATGGGATCCACCTGAGAGTAGTGAGAGAACTGGTGGAGAAGCTGGCCAAGGTGCTTATCATCATTTATCAGCAGTCCTGGCTATCAGGGGAGGTCCCAGTCAACTGGTGGATAGCAAATGTGATGCCCATCTACAAGAAGGGCCGGAGGGTAGACCTGAGGAACTATAGGCCTGTCAATTTGACCTCAGTGCCAGGGAAGCTCAGGGAGCAGATTATCTTGAGTGTCATCATGCCGCACTTGCAGGGCGACCAGTCGGCATGGGTTTATGAAAGGCAGGTCCTGCTTGATGAACCTGATCTTTTATGATAAAGTGACACACTGGGTGGATGAGGCAAAGACTGTGGATGTAGTCTACCTTGACTTCAGTAAGGCCTTTGACACCGTTCCCCACAACATTCTCCTTGAGAAACTGGCTGCTCTTGGCTTGGACTGGCGTACGCTTCGTTGGGTTAGAAACTGGATGGATAGCCGGGCCCAAAGAGTCGTGGTGAATGGTGTCAAATCCAGCTGGAGGCCGGTCACTAGTGGTGTCCCCCAGGGCTGGGGGCCAGTCCTCTTTAATATCTTTATCGATGATCTGGATGAGGGGATTGAGCGCACCCTCAGTAAATTTTCAGATGACACCAAGTTAGGTGTGTGTGTCGATCTGCTTGAGGGTAGGAAGGCTCTGCAGGAGGATCTGGAAAGGCTGGACCAATGGGCTGAGGCCAACTGTATGAAGTTCAACAAGGCCAAGTGCCGGGTCCTGCACTTGCGGCACAACAACCCCAAGCAGAGCTACAGGCTAGGAGATGAGGAAGGCTGCCTGGCAGAGAAGGACCTGGGAGTATTGATTGGTAGTCAGCTGAATATGAGCCAGCAGTGTGCTCAGGTGGCCAAGAAGGCCAATGGCATCCTGGCTTGTATAAGAAGCAGTGTGGCCAACAGGTCTAGGGAAGTGATTGTCCCCCTGTACTCAGCTCTGGTGAGGCTGTACCTTGAGTACTGTGTTCAGTTTTGGCTCCTCACTACAAGAAGAACATTGAGGTGCTTGAGCGAGTCCAGAGAAAGGTGATGAAGCTGATGAGGGGTCTGGAGAACAAGTCTTATGAGGAATGGCTGAGGAAGTTGAGATTGTTCAGCCTGGAGAAAAGGAGGCTCAGGGGTGACCTCATTTCTCTTTATAAGTACATTAAAGGAGGCTGTAGTGAGGTATAGATTGGTCTATTCTTCCATGTGCATGGTGACAGGATGAGGGGAAATGGGCTAAAGTTGCACCAGGGGAGTTTTAGGTTGGATGTTAGGAAAAACTTCTTTACTGAAAGGGTTTTCAGGCATCAGAATGGGCTGCCCAGGGAAGTGGTTGTGTCACCATCCCTGGAGGTCTTCAAAAGATGTTTAGATATAGAGCTCAGTGATATAGTTTAGTGGAGTACTGGTTAGTGTTAGGTCAGAGGTTGGACTTGATGATCTTGAGGTGTCTTCCAACCTAGACAATTCTGTGATTCTGTAGTGCTAACGTATATAATGAAAAGGGCAGACCAAAAGCCTTTTCTGTATATGTAGAACAGTATTTTATTGCTATTTTAAACAAATTCAGTATAAATGTATAGATTTATTATAAATAGCTTGAAATGCTGAACTTTTTTTCTTTTTATCTTTTTTCATCTTTCTATCTCCATCTCTGTTGAATTAGAGAAAAAAGAAAGGGAGGGATGGGATATGCTTTGGAGAGAAACAAAACTAGTCTTCTAATAATGCAAAATATTCTTAATGATAGAACATAAACCTAGTATGTATGTATGGTCTGAAAAGTGATTTTTTTCTCCTGTAACATTGGTAAAGCAGAAGAAAGAAGAATCCATTGAAGAAGGAGGAAGTGGAGAAGTACTTGTATTTGAAATTAGAAGATTTTTGTAAATGGCCAGGTAGAAGATGGAAACTATAGAGGAATATCACAAATCCTCACTGTTTTTTTCTTTAATAGACTTTAATGCTATAAAAATCCACAGATTTGTTAATAAGTGCTTCTTTCTTAAGAAGGCTAGATGAAAGTGGTATATGTAGATTACCAAAAAGATACATCCACCAAAAGATACATCTTGTGGCAAGAAGGCCTCAAAACTAACTAAAAATATAGGATCACCCTTGGGACAGGCAAAATTACTGTGGTGAAATGGAAAACTACCAAATTATTGAATTCTTTGCAATAGGGAGAAGGGAAGAACAGTTGGCCTGGAAGCCAGTTTTGTTTGTTTGTTTGTTTTTACTATTCATCCTTACCAGTCTGAACTAGATCCTGACTGTAAAATGATAGTCAAAAAATGCTGATTGTATCAGAGGTTGAGGTGTCTGGCCAATTCTACCAAATCTATTACCAGGAATAAAATTTACAGATGGCTGCAGAAAGTATCAGAAAACTTCTCAGTAGACTGGTCAGTAACTGAATATAACATTTTTGTTACAAGTTATTTTGAATACTGGGTAAAATTAATACAGGTTAAAACTGCATTAACATTTGAACTCTTGGACTTAAGAGTCTTAATGAAATGAAGCAAAAGTAATATAGGCTACACTGGAAACAAATGAGCAGTCAGTGTCAATCTCTACCCAACAGTTCGATTACTTCCATGTCATAGCAGATTATTATACAAATGCACATTAAGGTTGTAATTGGATTTAGGCTTTCAAAATAAAACTGCACAATAGCTTCCAAGACTATTTCCGCTTTTAAAATACTTTAAGTAATAGTAAGAAAAGTAGTATTGCCATAAATTAGAAGAAATATATTTTTTGCCATTTTATTGTGTACATTATTTCTAGGCAAGCAAGAGCATCTTGCTTGCTTAGAAATACAATCAACATTGTTATCTTATAACATGAATTATTTCTATTACAGTAAAAAAAGTTTTGTACAATCAATTGAAGTCAGGGTCTATGTTTACACATTCCTCTAACTCTACTCATTACACTATAGAGACAGTGCAGTTGGTAAGATGGTAAAAGCCTTGTTCAGTTTTTCTGAAACAAAGTTTTTCTGTTCAAAGTTTTTCAAGTTTTTCTAGTGGTGTTTCTGTCTCTAGAATTCAACTTACATTTAGGAGTCTTGTCTATGAAAAAAAAAAAAAAAAAACACAAAAAAAAAAACACAACACCACAAACAAACAAGCAAAAAACCCTTTTGCATCTGAGTGTAAACTTGCAATGTTGATACTAATCTGGCAGTAGTCATGGAGCTGGGCTGAATCCATATATTGGAGATGAGCAATAAATGTCTTTGTACTGTGCTTCAGCTTTATTCAAGGTATCTTGGTCTACCCTTCTTGTTTCCACTTTAACATCAGTAAGGAAACTGAAAAAAGGTTTTATTTATTTATTTATTTATTTCCCTTTCTCTCTGTGTTAGCATATTTACAGAAGCATTGTGTTAGTTTAAATTATGTTTGGATAACTTTTGGCTATATAATTTAAATTTCATCCAAGTCAAGTAAAATATACAACCCCCTCACCACTCAACCACTCAGAAATCAACCTTTCTGGCTTTTTATAACAATAGTCTTGGGGAATTATTTATTTATTTATTTATTTATTTTTAATGAACAATGCATATGTTAAAAGCAGCAGCTATGAACAACACAACTCAGTGATTTTGTCCCTTTTAAGTAACATCTATTCCTATGTTCTTTAAAGAACATATGCATATGCTGTTGAAGCCAATCATTCATTTTACTCAGTGCTTGTCCTGAAAATAGATGGACTTAAACTTTTGCTGAAATCTTTTCCTGCATTGAGTTTCAGAAGATTCTTTCAATTCAGATTTTAGTACAAGAAGTGACTTTAAAAGAAAGGGCAACATATTCAGCATTTTTAGGTGACATCTGAGCAATACTTCATAATAATAAAGTAAAAGAAAAAGCAAAAGATATCTCCCACTCCAACCAAAAACCTGAGGAGTTAAACTGCCAATAGAGCATGATTTTAGCCACAGATAGAATTGTATTATCAGCTCTCAGCAGGGACTTAGGCAGCAGACGGGATTGTATTATTCTACCATTCCCCTATCCATCTGCTAAAGAAGTTCGGTTTGGAGTCAAACGCTCTTCTTATTTATTTGTTTGTTTGTTTTAAGAATAATTTTTGAATACAAGAAGTAGGACTTTGTATATGTCCACCTTGCTATTGTTTAAGAAAAAGTTTCCTTTGTTTGTTTTCATTCATCTTCATTGCCTATATTTCTTTTATAACTGAGTTTTTGCCAATACTAAAGACCCATTCGAACATCTGTAACTGTAGAATCTTCTGTTTCCCTCTTTTTTTTTTTTTTAATGTCTTCCATATTGCATGAGATTTTCAATAGTGTTTTGATTCTTTAGTTACTGTCCTCTTTCTAGGAAATTCATTTGAACCTATATTGTACCTAGAAGAAGGGGAAAGGAAGGAACTCAGTTATTAACTAAGACACACATTCCCCCCATCCCCCTTCCCAGTAAACTGTTTTGTGCTCTAAGTGGTACTTGTGTTATTTTATATTTTGTAAGCTTCTCTGTCTTGTACAAAGCATGAAACCCAGAAGATGTGTGTAGGGTACATTCATTTATATTCGTGAATACCACTTTAGTGCTGCTTAACTCTCCCAAATGAAATAAACTGCAGCAACGAAAGGGCATATCTGAACCTACATATTCCCCAGCATAACTGAACGTGTGTTAGAGGTTTTTGCTGTCATGTATATATTGGTAAGAAACTGCTGCTCATCATGCTTCTGAGAAAGATTGGTATGTAAGCTTGGCTTTACTCTTGCAGTTTGGATTTTGTGTGTGTGTGTGTGTGCGTGTGTGTGTGGAATTAAAGGTGATGAAAAGGGTATCTGTGTAAGACAGTAGGAGGTATTGACAAAGACAAATGCAATTTAGAAAAAGGCTCTGGAATTTTATCCCATTGATATTCTTACCATCTCTTACAAAAAGAAGTAGAGTCCAAAGGAAATTGGCAGAGCTAATCTCACCTAGGGAAATCATGAAAACCTAGCCTTACAAAGCTAAATTTTTAAAAAAGGTGTATTATTAATTCATTCAGGTTTTACCAACTACTGCAGTGATACAATATAGATGCAATATATGAACATGCATTTTTTAATGCTTTTTTGAAAGTTCTGCATATGCAGGTTTGGAAGACCTTGGGATTTAGTGTGTAAGTGCATGAGTTAGGAATAATCTTTGAAGTTGTCTAGACCATGCTTTTGTGTGGCTTAGGTTTCAAGGAAAGGCTTTTTTTTCTGGTTCCTGAACCAAAGCATTGAATATTTAAAGGCAGATTGCCTGGTGAGTATCACTTTTGTATTGGAACACTTTAGAGTTTGTGACATAAAAATGAGGTAATCAGGGTAAGCAGTTTCTGAGCTTACAACTGCTATATCCTGCCTCAGAGTAAAAACTGCAGGTGTTGATGTGCTTCCGCACCCCTCCCCCTCAAAAAAAAAAACCACCAAACCAAACCAAACCAACCAACCAACCAACCAAACAAAAAACAAACAAACAAAAACAAACAAACAAACAACAACAACAAAAAACACCACATGAAGACATGAAATCATCCTGGTTACGCTAGCATTAACATTATTTGATCAAAGATGTCATGAAGCTAATCCCCACCATCTGCAAATTTTACTCACCTGAATCTTTTGAAAGTGTTTTAAAATGCACATACTCAAGTGGCTTTATCAGAAATTAGTTAGGCCTTAGTGCAGCATCAGTAGGTTTGCATGTTTAGGATCACTTCAAAATGAGACTTTAAAAAAGGAAACAGGATGAAACTTATATGTTAATAGTTTAGGGGCCCAGAATCATTTTCAGGAGTGACAAGGTGGGAATTCTGCATCTACTTCATGTGAGATTGTGCCAGTTATTCAAATCTATTTTCTGATGACTACTTTCATCCTTTAACTGCTCTAAAATTAACTACATAATGTCAAAAATAAAGCAGCCAAAACAGAAACAAAGAACTCAGTGCATTTCATAGACTCTCAGTACTGAAGTACTGAGGGGCAAGTAGACAATGTCAGCACAGCAGACTTCAAGGTACAGATTGAAATTGGGAAGCCCCTTGGAAGCTGAGGTGCCTCGAAGATGCTATGTCTGGATACAGACTTATCTCCATTAGTATTTTTATGCTAGTGCTTCCAGCTAATAAATGAAGGGACATGACAGGTGTTGAAGATGTTGACCAGCATTGCCTCTCATCCATCTATAATTGCATCTTAGTCTTGGTACACACACTACACTTACTTCGTATTAAAAGATGGTGACTGATGTTTTCAGGGTTGAGTTTTTTCCTTATCCTACTTCAAATCAAGAAATAAAAAGCTCAACTTTCCTTTGCTAGGGAAAAAAAAAAAAAAAAGCACACACTTGATTCTTTACTATCTAACTTGCTAATAAAGTTAGTTTTGTCTGTAAATGTAAATACATATATTTACTCTATCATGAGTTTTCTTTCAAGTGATGTTTTCCAATGTAAAATTGTCTGAAGGAGATATTGTTAGAGTAAGTAGAAAAAATACAGTTGTAAAATGAAATTGCCTTTCACCTGAGAACCAAAGAGAGACCATGTAAATAACACAAGCCTAATGTAGATTGCTTTTCTTCCTTTGATGTATATATGGTCCACAAAATGTGTATGATTTCAGTAGCCAACTACAGACTGTTTATCAAATGTAGCCAGGTTAAGCACCTGGGATATCTAGGATTATATCTCTTCACAATTGAAATTGTCTATCCATTCTGTGACATCAGGACCAGGAACCTCAATTATTCTTTGATCTTTCCCACAAGCAAGATAATAATTGGAAGTTGACAAAATTCATGCTCAGGTTGGGGGGGATATTGATTTCTGTTTGTCTTGCATCTTAGCACCTAGAATGTGACAACCATGTATACTAAAACATGAAATTTACTGTCTTCATAAAAGTTTTACTAAATCAACCACTAAGGGAAGGAGTTATTGGCAGCTTTTTCATTACTAAACGTAGGGTAAAGCACCTGATTATCTTTATATTTAGAATTTCTGTGGTGACTTGAACATACATCAATAAATACTAAGTCACTTAAGCATTCTGAGTAAAATCCTTGTTGTTCTTACATCACTGCAAAATTTATTTTTTACTTGTTTAATGACAAAAAATACTATAAATTTATATAGCATATATATATGCTGTAAAGATATTAATCTTTACATATAAATGTATTTCTACATGTTCATAATAAAAACAATGCAAGTTTGTCTGACAGTGATGTAGTAATAATGAGCAGGTTTATTTTGAAATAGTTGCCTGAGAGTCCTGATGAAAAGTGCAGGCATAGCACTCACCCTCCTGTGTTTGAAAGAGCTGAATATTGTTTTCTCCACTTAGCTGTGATTGAGTCAAACTGAAAAGGAATTTGCAAGATGATAAACACTTTGATTTCAAGTTATCAACATTTTCATTATTCATTTGAAAGATTAAAGTGGTAAATTTTCCTCCACAGTCTGTTTTTATAGCTTTGGTATTATAACTGGTTTCACAAGTAATCCTACCACTTGGACTCTGAAATTTTTCTGAACATTTAGCATCAGTGTGTGTAAAACAGTTGTTAAGGAAACAAGAACATAGTATATTTTAGTGAGGAGATCCGAAAGCTTTCAACAATAACTGCATGTTACATACGTTATTATTGAAGCAAGAGGTGCCAGAGCAGCTCAGGAATGCACATAGTATCATGTACTGGGACATTCATTTTTCATCTTTTACAATGTTATTGGGATCTTTCAGTTTAACTTAATGCATGATGTGTCTTGAAACATGCTTGTTCATGAGAACGTGTATTAAAAACAAGAACAGTTGGCAGCAGCTGGAGGAATGCATCATAAGCATAACAGGTTATCTTCCCTATTACATTTAAATGAATATTTTGTTGCTTTCATAAGCAATGACAATTTTAATTACTGGGTAGAAACTTTTTAGTCTAGTTGTTCTAGCAGTTGCAGTTACAGGTATTGTTGATCAGAACCTTCATTACGCTCATAAAATATGCTTTTCTTTTCCCCATACAGTGAAATCAGGAAATTTATGGAATGATTACTTGAAACTTTCCATTTAAGTTATTAAATTGCATATAAATATAAAAGTTACATGGAAGCCAACCTTATATGAGTTGTATACCCAGAGCTCTGGAATATGAAATGGAGGGGTTACATTTCATTTTTGAATAAAATTTGTTTAGAGACAGTGTATTGCCCATGAGGATGGAATGCAGGATGCGAGGGTTCTGCATAGTAAACAATAATGGATATCACAGAAACTAAAACATTTAAAATTCTGATTAACTTTTTTTTAGTCCAGAAAAAAATGTGTAAAATGACCAAAATTCTTTTATTCCAATATTCCTGTTCCCTGCATCCCTTCAAGAGAAAGTTAAGTTAATTGCAATTAGTAGTGCATTTTCTTTGCCCACAGAGTTTTCTAGGATAGCAGAGGGTAAGGAGTCTGGAGATTAAGCTGTGTCTATAACGAAAATGTTGTGTGTATTTCTACTGGAGGTCTATTACTTAGGTCTATTGCTTAGGTCTTTTGCTACCTACCTCTCCACATGTACTGTTTAGGTGTATATTATCTGAGCTATGATGGCAAAGAGAAAAATAACACCAAGTTTGTTGAGAACTATGTCTTGTTTATTTTTCAGCAAGTTTTGAATTATGATGACTTCACTAAATATTCTATCTACCTGGACAGTTTTCAATTCAGATGCAGTTGTGGAGGATCCTGTATCTTCCTTTCTGTTATCAAAGTGCTTGGTAGCTAGGACAACCAGCTAGGATGAACTGATATCCAGTGCTCTGGCCAACAGCCAACAGTTTCTGCCTGTGGAAAGACTATAAGAAAAAGGCAACTATGAAATTCTTTTTTTCACTTTTGCCGGTAACCAAAGTGCACTTTCTCCCTCCTTTGCTCTAAGACACAATGTCTCTATTGTTTTTTCTTGCTCTATTACTCAGTAAACATTGCAATATTTTTTAAAAAGTGTAACTACGGTTCCTAGAAGATAATGTCCTCTTGTGGAGGACATGTTCTTTGGTATATTAGACTTTTAGATCTGTACCTGGGCACACTTCAGAGTCTTTCAGCAGTGTTGCTTATAATTTTATAATATGAAACTACTCCATTTGGTCTTTACTTATAGCTATGGAAATGACTTCCATCATTTGCCCATGCTGAGTTGAGGGAAACCTCCTTGTTTTCTTGATTTTTATTGGGATTAAATATTTAAAATAATGTCTAGTGCCCTTAAGGACTGCTTGAGTGAATGAGTGAGTTGAGTGAGTGAGTGAGCGAGTGTGTGTTTCTCTTTGCAATTTCAAGAAAACAGATACCATTTTTCAACTG
Organism: Aythya fuligula; assembly: GCF_009819795.1. Classification (NCBI taxonomy): domain Eukaryota; kingdom Metazoa; phylum Chordata; class Aves; order Anseriformes; family Anatidae; genus Aythya; species Aythya fuligula. The sequence goes on along the minus strand of NC_045560.1, from coordinate 49,061,846 downwards.
AACACTGTTCTGTTACATCCCCCAGGAGTCTGCCTAATTCAGATCACAGTATTGTTGAAAATGTAATCTGTGGTAGCAGTACTGCCACTTCAGCTTAGTAGGTAGCTCTCCAGACTTTAAAGACTAACTTGACTTGTTGCTCTGTGACCTGTGTAAGCGGACCTGTGCCAGTCCAGGAAGGGCCCTTACAAGATTCAGTGCCTCAGTCCTTGCCAGAAAGAATTATTTTTCATTTTGCTCTGCCACCATACATATTTAATACATATTTTTGCACTTCATAAAGGTCCTTGTCCCACCTAAATATTATAATAAATACACTCCGCATTGGGAATATTCACAACATATACTCCCTTCTTCCCATTGCAATCCACTGTCACATCTAGTGCATGCAACCACGTGAGAGACAAGTGGTGAATAAAATTGGATAAAATTATACTTTTGTTACACTTCTCAGTTGTTTCACTGTTCCTCACTTTTCTGTACTTTGAAATTATGGGTTGCTCTCCAATATGGTGATTTACTATGGTTTCATAGTGTTTATGTGATACATCTGAATTGTTGACTAAACTTAAGCATATTTCTACCTTAACTGTGTTTTGAACTTTTTGAACCTCAAACACTCATTATATATATATATATATATATATTTTTTTTTTTTAATATGGTAAATAACACACCTCCTGTGTGAGCTTATGTCTTGCTTTGTTTCTTCTTCTATCCAGACTTGAAATAGTGTACAGATAGGGGGAAAAATGTTTTCTCTGTGTTGTTTTATGCGCATTTATTGTGGAAGACAAGATTGGAAGGGCTTGATTTGCCTTTGCCTTTGCAAGGTGCCAAGCTTTCTTGGCAGTCCTTATAAGAAACATTTCAAGACATTTATTTTCCAGTGCATTCTCCCTTTTCCCACTGTTTTGCACTCTGAGACTTGCAGCTGTATCTCCTGTCTTGTGTCAGCTGCTGGCAGGGTTAATGCACACTCCCTCCATGTAGCTCCTGATGGACATGATTCTTCTCCTCTTGGTTAATGGCTTCAGTTCTTTCTTTCAGCAGTGGCACAGTCACCCCCAGGCCGTGAGAAATGTGTGGCTGATGCATAATCATGTGCATGACACACTTTTTCAGAGCTCTTCTGCTTCAGAGCATGACTGTCTTTTAAACTTATGAAGCCTATATCATAACATTAATCTCAATGAGGAAATCACTACATTTTAGAAGTACCAAATGATAGAAACTTTGCAAAGTAAAAATTGTTTTGCAAACCTAATGTAGTAATTTATAACAATATTTTTCTGTAAGTTTTTAGTTTTCACTGTACCAAGTAAATATATATATTACACATATATATAAACACACTTTTTTTCTGTGTTTCTAGAATAAAAGTTTTGTTTTGAGAATTCCATGGTAGATTATTTTAATTCAAATTGATCTGAAACACATACACTTTCTTGAGTTTTCTTTGATTCTTCGGTGCTCCTGAGATATACCTATGTATGGTGCAGTGACTTATTGAATTGGTGACCCACAAGGTGTGAGACAAAGGCATAGGTGTCACATTACTAAGATTTGATGCCATTGTAATTTTTGTTTAAAACATTTTATTGTGAATTGTCAGAGTCAAATGTAAAGTTCAGTCTGGAAAATACGTGAGAAGTGTATAGGTAGCAAACTATTATTTGCAGGTTACTGTTGTCCGTAGGAGTTATTGGTTCTCTAACTGTGAGTATCAAATTTGCAAAACGCAAGGACAGTAAATAACTCATTATGTTACATTGACTCATACACAGATGAAATTCCATTGCATGTCTTGTTTGAGATGGACATGCGTATATGAACATGTATACACACATACATAGAAGGGAGGAGGCCGGAACACTGGGAAGGGCAAACTGTTGCAGATAATTGTTTTGTTTACATCTTATTCTTTCTTGGAGTGACTCACACAAAATGTGACTGTTTTTTGAGATTCCATTTATTTATTTATTTCATTTATATTTATTTATTTATTTTATTTATTTTTCTTTCTGTGCTTTAGCTACCTCATGTTGTTAAAGCAAACTAGGAGCTCATACTGGATAGAGCCCCTGGAGCTCTTGTAGTAGGTATGCTTAAAGGTATTCATTAGTCAGGATTTGGTTGTGGTGCTTAAACGAAGACCACTTTTGTGAAAATTACAATCTTGAATATGTTGACAGAAAGTATGTGAGGA